>NW_018164507.1:480123-481048 GCF_001263595.1 Phalaenopsis equestris | reverse complement strand
CACACACACACACACACGCATAAAGTAAATAATGAAAAGGGGAAAGCCGAGCGTTGTATGGACGCATCTGAGGCCCCATTTGGGGCGGCGCGGTGGTGGGCAGTAAAAATGTGGTGTTTGGGGCGGAGAGCAACGTGATTTGGCGTAAATACGGGCCACGGGTTCGACTGGGCGGCCCGCTTTCTCCCTGCAGCTTTTTACTCGCCTGCCCTCGTTTTGTTTTGATTCCACCCTAACCCCTTCCTATCTCCTTCGGCTCTTGCGCGAGAAAGATTCGATCTTCCCCCTCCCTCCCCTCCTTCCTCTTCTCTGAAGCATCTCATGTTTGCTCCTCTATTACTATAATATATGCAAATGCTTTAAATTTTTTTTTTTTGTTCGGTTTGTTACTTTCCTCCTCCTTGCGAATGCGAATAGCACTTTTATTGGAATATATGTGAATGACTTGTATAGCTTGGATATAGGAATTTGATTTGAATGCTATGATTGCCTTGCCTATTAATTGAAGATGACGGAGCACGACACTAAGCACCTTAATCCATATATGAAAAGGTGGATTACACTATTTCCACCTTTTCATGCAAAGGAAAAGATGATTTAGGTGTAAAAATTAAAATTTGAGTGTGAGATAAGTAAATGCATAAGAATTGGGGGCTAAATTTCCCTTTTATTTAAGCATTGGGTGCAAGGATGAATGCATCGGGAGGGGAAATTATCAAATTTCAAGATATGCCATTTCCAACCACAAATATAATTCCGCACTTATTACATAATTGAAATTTTCAAAATGAATTAAGGGATATGTTATATATTTATTTTGTGTATTGTCAGCAAGAGGTTAAAGGGATTATTTAGGATTACATTTATTTTTTGTTTTATATTATACTTTTTATTTTTTACTTTAATTATATATATTGGGATAAAA
>NW_018164507.1:424115-480110 GCF_001263595.1 Phalaenopsis equestris | reverse complement strand
TATAACTATTTAAAAAAAATTAGTTTTTTTTTTAAGACTTAAGATGTATAAAATTTATTTTGAGTATTTTTAGAAACAACCAAATATGCTATAACAAATCAAAATTGGGGGTGACCAAGGGTGATATTCTTCGCTCCTAAATTTATACTACAATCATTAATATTATATAATACATTAAAAATTTTATCACATAAATTTAAATACATAATAATAGTTTAATATTAAGCATACTTATATAATTCAATAGAAATATTTATAATAACTACATAATTTTTTTTTAAAGAGATGAAAATTTTAAATGTAAGTACTCATCAGTCATCATATTTTAGTTTTTAATTTTGCCATATTACTTTTCAGAATTTCATCATATTATCAAGACCATAATGAGTGCGCTGCTTCATAGTCATAATTCCATAAAATGGGGATGGGGTTGTTATAACCTTTTGGGAGGCTCCGGGTGATAAAAATATTACGTGCGAACGAGCTAGTTGCGGACTAGGTGCCAATACTCCCCCCCTAATACCACCAATACTCACATATGAATACCACGCGTAATATTCGCTCCTTTCGGTGACATGTTTTTTTAAAAGGGGCATTTACATACATACAACATAATTCTTATGTATTTACATGTCTGACACCTTGACATTCATATTTACATGCATATCACTCAAATATTTAGCATCGCATAAAAAAAAATCATTATCTTTATCTGAAAGTAAAATACATATTTTCATGCATAAGTTTAAGACACATTTAAATGTCCTTGTAGTTAAGGTGTCAGACAATCATGTATTTTATTGTCCTTCTAGTTAACAGCATATTTTTCTACGTTGAAGCAAGTGCATCTCCTTTGTCTTTGACAAAGAGAAAATGATATATCATAGATGCACTCATCTTCTATTATTTAGTGGAATATTTAATCTTTCTCTGGCTTGGACATAGGTGAATAACACCGAACCAACGGGTGTCTTTAAGTTATGATATTTGGTGTGTCATGTATATTTTTTTTTAATCTCGAGATATCTAAAGGAGCCTTTATTGTGAAGCACATCAACGAGTTCAATTCGATCACAAGTCAATTAAACTAGATAATATTAGGGTGGAACCCCAATACCACCAATCCTCGCATGTGAATACCACACGTAATATTCACTCCTTTCAGAGACATGTTCTTAAAAAGTTGGCATTTACATACATACAACATAATTCTTATATATTTACATGTTTGACACCTTAACTTTCATATTTACATGCATACCACTTAAATATTTAACATCGCATAAAAAAAAACTACAATCTTTATCTTTTTGAAAGTAAAATACATATTTTCATGCATAAATTTAAGACACATTTAAATGTTCTTGTAGTTAAAAAGAGAAAATGATAATGACGACAATAACCAACATATTTTCTACGTTCAACCCTCCTTTCTGAAGCAAGTGCCTCTCCTTTGTCTTTTGACAAAGAGAAAATGATATATCTATCCTTATTTTTTAATGTGTGAAAAAGTATCATAGATGCACTCATCTTCTATTATTTAGTGGAATATGTAATCTTTCTCTGGCTTGGACATAGGTGAATCACACCGAACCAACGGGTGTCTTCAAGTTATGATATTTGGTGTGTTTATTCATCTTCATTCAATTTTGTTTAACATTCTATCATTATCCTAATAGCTGGCATCACATTTGGTTGCCAAGACTTCGACTATTAAAAGATGAAATTGAAGATTAAATATATCAAAGAGAGCTTTATCAACCCTTGAAAAGATTAGGTCGTCCACAATTGGTCAAGGTTAAGTGGGAGATGATGTATAGGCAAGTATGGGTAATTATTCACATGTCCAAAACCATGAATGTTTCTTTTAACATTCTCAATTAAAAAAAAATAATAGATATGATGATGACATTATTAGATACGTATGAGCCTTTATTGTGAAGCATATCAACGAGTTCAATTCGATCACAAGTCAATTAAACTCAATGTCTATCAACTTTGATAATGAAATAGGTGCCTCGAGTCTACTTTCATCTTCATTTGAAAGTTTGAATAGTATAACAACATCTATAAACAACTCCTGAGGATCAAATAATTTGAAGTTGAATGAGCACGGAGACCTCATCCTTAGTGAAGATATCAAATAGTTTGACATTGAATGAGCTTAAAGAGCTCCTCCCTAGTGAAGATATCAGTCTCAAAACAACAGAAATCATTAAAGGTAGAGGTAAATCCAAATCATGAAATAAAAGCAAACATACATATCCTAATATAAATAAATCTCCAAATCATAAAAATTTCGTGAGATGTAGAAGTCTAGTTGAAAATAAGACTAGTGCAAAAATTGAATGTCTACGATCCGACAATGGCGGCAAATGTTATGTCATAGAATTAAAAAAATTTTGTGTTGCAAGTAGGATATATATGAAGAGCATGGTTCCATAAACTCAGCAAAATTGAGTAGATAAAAAATATAAACAAAAGGCTAAGAACATGAGACTACATGCAGAACTGCCAAAATATATTAGGATGATGCAAAAAATATGGAAGTATACCTCATCACTCGAGGTTCATTTATAGAGCTTAAATCTTGGGCTTCCTACAGAATCTTGAACTAGAAAAATCGATATGTATCTCACTTTTGAAAATTTTTAGTTGCCTTTTTTACACACATTTATAACAATATAAGAGATGAATTTGAACCAAAACCAGAGAAGTGCTATCTAATTTATTAAGGTACTAATGAGTTTATATATACATTTTGGGGTGATAAAAATAAAAAGCTACTCAAAAGCAAGAATGTTATTTTCAAAAAAACTAAAATGTACAAAGGCCAAGCAAGCTTAGAAAGGAAATCTCCTGTACAAAGAAAATTTAATTAGAAAAGCAAAGAAATTCTAAAATGGATGGGAGATACATGAAAATGATCAAAATCAACCTTAATCAAGCACTCCTATGCCAAAAGTGACATCACAGAAAATTCCAAACCCATTTAATGGTATTCTCCTTCTCTATATTATTTACTACTTATGAGACTAGATGAATCTAAATATCATAAAGATACCATGCAAGTTGAAGATTCATCTATGTGAGATCTAGCAATGAAACAAAAGAAAAACTCACTATAAAGATAATACCAGAATATTGATTATGCTACCTAAGGAAAAGAAAGCTTTATAAAATAAACGAATATATGCAATCAATGACTAGCATAAAAACAACAAAAGTTACATGATAGTAAAAAGCTTCCAGCATGAAGAATATGTTGATTTTATAGAAAATTTGTCTCTTGTAGTTAAAATAATAACAATACAACTTGTATTGAATATTATAGCTATAGAAGACTTGCATCTAGAATGGATGGATGTTAGGCTTTTCTCTATAATGATCTCAAGGAAAACATATATATGGTTCAATTTGAAGGCTTTACTGTACAAGGATTAAAAAGATAAATCTATAGATCAACAAAATCTTATATTGTTTGAAGCAAACTCTACATTAATGATATTCGAAGTTTAATGCATTCATGCACAAGATTGACTTTCAGAGTGTAATATTGGTCATTGTTGAGTCTAAAAGGCGCTGACAAAGATTATATTATTCCGCTTTTAACATGTTGATTATACAGGACAGCATTAGGAAAATCAACGAATTTAAAAGAAATTTGACTTGAAAGGTCTTGGAAAAGCCAATGAAGATTCTTAGAGTGAAAAATGGATCAGGATAAAGCTACAAGTATTATAAACTTATCAATGAAAAAAATGTTGCATAGGATCAATAAAACGAAAGCAAGCTGTTGAGCACGCCACGTGCAATTCACTTCAAGCTCTCAAAGGAGCAACTATTAAAGACCGATAGAAAGACTATATGGTCAAAGTTTCTTGTATTTGGCTCATTGATGTATGTAGAATGATTTGTACAAGATCACACATTTCACATATAGTTGGAAACGCTAATTTATAAATATCAAATCTAGTAAAGGAATACTAGAAGGCTATAAAGTGAATTATACACTACCCAAAAAGTATAATTAGTCATTCACTAAAATTTAAAAAGCTAAATTAAAATTACAGGAAAATGTTGATGCAGGTCTGGGAGGAGACCAAAATACACGAAGCACTATGATGTACATGTACTCATCAAGTGGCACATGTACCAGTTGGGTACACAACCACAGAAGATTGTTGCATTATCAAAAATAGAATCTAATAGACAATTGTTATTGAATCCAGTAAAGCCATCATTTGGCTAAAAGATTTTCTAAAAGAAGTAAACTAATCATAAAAAGATATTTATCTACTCTATGATAGTTAGAGTGTCACTCACTTGACAAATAATGTTGCCTTCCACTCCCAAATAGCATATATAACTCAAATACCACCTTATATGCAGCATGTTTAAAAATATTATTTTAAAGCTTGTCAAAATCTGAGGAACAAAGCCCTGATGATATGCTAATAGATGTTGTACTCAGTGAAAAGTTGAGGCTTACAAAACCTCAACAAACCCTTATAAATGATAATATGAAGAGGTTGTATAAAAAAAAAAGAACTTCAAATACTATACCATTAAATACACAAGTGGGATACATAAATCTCTAAGTGGGAGATTATTAAGATATAAAAATAAAATTATCTTTATCTAATTCAAACAAAATCTCTACCTACCACCCTCTACCTTACTCATATAAATTCATCAGCTACCAACCTCTACCAAGCATTTAGATTATCATACCCACTATTATCTACTAATAAATTCAAGCTTACCACTTACCATCTCTAAGCAATATGTAAGAAGATGGTTTCAATTTGTTGGTACATCCTATGAAACAAAAGCAAATAAGAAGAAAAACGAGAGAAAGAAGAGGGGCTTAAGCTTTCAGGCATAAAAGAGAAAAATTTTGACAGCAGAGATCAAAGAGAAAAAAAGCTCTCATAGTTAAGAAGAAAAGATGATTAATAGTTGATTTTTGCAATAGGTGATCACATATTATGTTTTTAACATAAAGAAATTGGTAACTCTATATTTTTTTTAAATAAAAAAAAAATCATTGATGAATTTCTCTTCTAGTTTTCAGAGAAATATTTGATCTTCGTGTGGCCTTGATGTAAAGTGAATATCACAAAATTACGTAACGATGAGCATCTTGTGATTGTAAAGTTGTATTTGTTCATCTTTTTATTTAATTTTACTAGACATTCTATCACTGTCATAATAGGATGTATGATATAAGAGGCTTGCTTTTTTTTTTGTTGTTGTAATCTGGCTCTAGTTTTTCACCAAATCATTAGAGAACTAACAATATCATGAGTAATATGAAACCAAAAAAAAAAAACAATGAAAGGCAAAACAATGAAAGACAGATATTCATGAATGACATTTAATTCAGAATTTAACAATGAAAGGCAGATATTCATGAATGACATTTAATTCAGAATTTAATGATACATACAAAAGGATGTCTAGAAGCATGCTTGAGCAAAGAAGGATGCATCTGAACAAAGACAAAATATTAGGTGCGTGCAACTCACCAAGGGGCAGCAAATAACAAGCAAGAGAGTGTAGGGAGAGAGAGTGCAAATACAACATTAGGTGTATTGCACACACCTAATATTTTCTCCTGCACAAGAGCCCGAATAAGATGAAGATGGCTCCTTTCTAAGTTAAACAAATACTAATTTGACTCAAAATCAACCGAGCATTAAATGCACCACCAATACATTCGGATTTCAGAGTAATTTAAAAGAACAGCGACACTAGCAGGTATCCCCTCGGATGTTTGGGTATGGTATGTAATATTACATTGTTAGCAGATATCAATATTAGCCAAATCCATCAATATTTAGATACAGGCTATCTGATGGCTAAAAAAATAAAAAATAAAAATCATAACCCATTGATCGTTTTAGATAATATTACATTGTTTAAGTTAGAGAATCATGAATTTGGTGTATTAAATTTGATGGATAAAATTATTATCTTGATTGAAAATTATCTAGAAAGAAATGTTATGTAAATAACGCTAAACAAGACGGACCATTGATCATAAAACTCGACGACTCCATTTTAGTTGAAACTATGACACGGGAGAAAGAAACGACTCCCAAATAGTCTTTGGAAGAATTGAATTAAACAACTAATTTTCAACTTCCAAACTTGGAGATCAATATCAAATGTTATTTCACAGCCTGCACATCCAATTATATATAACTATTTTCAACAACATCGATTGAATCAAATTGCCTTAAAATTTCATCCGCAGAACCACTTACCAAAAACATAAAAAATATTCTCAGATAAGGACGTTTCCATGACAAACAGAGATGGATCCAGAATTAATTAACAAAGACCAAAAAAAGGTCCCTGCTCTTACAAAAGGATAGGAAATCACGAACAGTAAGAACAACGGCGTTCACGGCGAGTCGACATCAGATCACGCCACACCAATGGCAGAGGAGGAGGAAGGAAGCACGTGTTAATTAATTAGATGGCGAGGCACATGGGGAGAAATTTGGAGCGAAGCCTGTCTCGTTGCTGCAGTGATCAGAGGAGTTCTGTGAGGAGCTCACAAGAGGATAATCCTTGGAATTCTCCTCGATCTCGTCATCAAGATCGCTGGTAGAGATATTTATGCAGGAGAAGCGCTCGAGAGAGGCGAAGAAGGCGGAAGCAATGCTTGTGCCGACCCAGGTCGCCATGCTCTCGACCTTCTCGGAGGATGTATCGCCTCCATTCTCCACACCAGGCTGAGGGTTCTCCATCGGAATATCGCCGCCGGGATAGGAATCGATCGAGCAGTCGTCTACGGGATGAGGTGGAGAAGGATGGGGAGAACCGGAGAAGAATACAAATCGAGCTTGAGGGAACTCGGGGAAGATAGAGCCGGCTGGCGTTAAAAACCAAGGCAAATTTTTATGCACTTTAGCACTCAGCACTTCTATATTTATATCTATTTAGATATCTTACACTTTTACACTATTATTAATTTTTAAGAAGTCAAATATAAATATAAAAGTTTAGATATAAAATATATAAATACATAATAATTGTGTGTTACTACATAAATTTCCTTACTTAATATTTAATATTTTTAAATAATAACATAATCTTTAAATTATATAAAAATATCATCAAATTGATTTTTAAAATAAAATAAATATTTCATATTTCTTATGCAATTTATATACTAAAATATTATATAAATAAATATAAAAATATGGGTATTAGATATATAAAAATATAAAAGATTTAATGATGTTTATATAGATTTTTCTATAAATTATTTCAGATACTCTCACGCAGACAAGTAGATGTAGCTAGCTCGATTATATCTTTATTAGTCAAATAAGGCTTGTTAATTTTAATTCAAATTTAAAATGTAGCAAATTTTGATTTTATTTTAATTTAGGAAGATTTACATACATGTCGCTAAATTCTTAGCTATTAATATATCTAAGACCTAAATTTTCATTGTTTAATCATAATTTGTTTGTGAATCACACCTAAGAAATATAATCTAAATACAAAAATATACAAAATTATTCAAAAAATAATTCACCTATTTATAAAGGAGATGACACGAAATTATGATATTACATTTTTGTCATTACTTTAAAGGGGTTAGCATTGAATATTTATGATATTTTACATGTGTGCTTCTATCGTCCGGCTACTTTCTGACTTGATCGGTTGACCTTAATCGGCTCCAGGTCAGTAGGATCAATTCAGCAAGTTGAGCTTGGTTTGTACGGGTCAGCCAATTGATACGGTCTGGTTGTCAATCCTTAGTCATTGATGAGGAACTTTTGGGGCTTCCCTTGGATGGTCGGGGATACTGTGAAACTGGATCTTCCATTGGATTAATTCCATAAGAGGGCTGGTTATTACATCTAGTCGGATTTCCTGTCACAGTTGGCTCAGATGTTCTTTTGCCTTGCATACGGCGAAATGGTTCGGGCTCGGGTCGTCCAATCGTCTTTTTGTCTGCATCGTGGCCCAATCAATTTTGGTCTTCATAGCTTGGCTCAAACAGTTTCACTTGGTCGAACAAACAGGCTTCAATTTTTGGTAGTGGATCCACATTCACTGTACTCTTCCTTTATAGACGTTTAATATACTCAGGATCAACATTGACACATTTTTTATGTAAATATTTTAGTTTTCTAATTCTCTTACTTTTGAAAATGATGCTACGATAAAAATAAGAAATTTTTTTTGTATGGGGGCAAGTTTTTGTATATGAGGTTGCTTCAGCCAGGGTTGGTAGCGGCTGAAGCGACGACAGACCCACTCGTAAAGTATTTTATATTGGACTAATTTATGAGTGTCTCATTGTAATTTAAAATGTCATTTCTCAGAAGAAATTTGTTTTTCTTGCTTTATTTTCTATGTTGATGTGATCACGAAGTCACTCCATAACATAAATGAGTGTATTATTTATTTGAAGGTGAGCACGAGCTCATATGGCAGGCTTATGATGATCAATCTTCGGAAAGACTGGTAATTTGATCCCCCAACGATTTCCCCCTACCCCCCAAACATAGCTGATGTGATTTAGTCTCCCGATTTTGAAGAGGCCCTTCTAGAACAAAGCTTGTCAAACCTATGCTAAATGACTAACAAATGTTATTCGATTGTATGTAAAGCTTCTCATCTTCAATTGACCGTCCTTCGTCAGAATGGTTGGATACTAAGTAGAAGTTGGTGGAATTTTTGCTAGTCTTGAGAAGGGGCAATGAGCCCGAGATAGCATATCCCTAAACAGTGAAAAGCCATGTGCTAATAATGGGTTTTGCAATTTATAAGTTGGTTAATGTTGCAGCGGTGCATACTTTTCTTATTATTCACACCTCCTCTAGAATTCTTGGCATCCTTTTGAAGTGTCAGCTAGAAATATTCTTGTCACTGTACGTGGTGTGCCAAAGGCTTACCTTCAGAGTGACTTCTACATTCCCCTGAATGCACTTCCCAGAGGACATTCTATCTCTTCTTTTTTGAAGCATCTCAGATATAACGAGGTGACTAACTTTCATAAAAGTTTTCCCTCGATCATAAGGTATTAACTTTTTTGAAATGCTTCAGGTTGGTTACTTCTTTTGAGACCTTCCCACTTTCGAGAAATAAGTTATATGAATCCATCCAACTCTTTGATCATTTCACTCCCAGCTCCATAATCAGCTTCCTCTATGGTCAGTCAAATGAGCCTCTAGGTTGTCCCCTCCCCTAAGTGGATGCACTTAGATAGAATGCCCGCTACTTGGTTGTCCGCTCGGGAGATATGTTCAATCTTAAAACATTTGAACATCTAAATCTCAATCTTGGCTTTATCGAGGTACTTGGACATCATCTCATCCCTAACATTGAATTGCTCGTTCACCTGATTGATGCTCAGTTGTGAGTCCAATTTTACCAGTAGATGTTGTGTGCTCATTTTGTAAACAAATTGCAGTCCAACAATTAGAACTTCATACTCAGCTTGATTGTTAGTGACTTTGAATCTCACTTCTATCGAGTGGTACAAATGATCTTTGATTGGATTTGATAGAGCAAGACCGAGCCCCACCCCAGTTCGATTGGATAATCTATCAATATGCAGGAACCTGATATTGTCATCAATCTTGCGACTTCTTTGTCGAACTCTCTAGGCTCAAAAAAGTAAGCCAGCTATGGTTTGGGGCTTGATGTCGGTTCGAGGCACATAGGAGAGATCAAACTCGATGAGTTATGCCGCCCTTAGAAAAATCAACAGGAGTGTTTTGACCTAGTAAGGACATATTTAAGCGTGTTTGGGGATGATCCTGACAATGTGCATTTGAAAATATTAATTTTTCTATAATCCGAACCCGACCCACTGACCCGAATTGACACCCCTACATAAATCCAACATCCGTGCCTTTATTAGAATATTTTTTACACTAAATATTAGTATTTCCTCCACGTCTACAGACATTATTCCTTACCTCTTCGTTTAACTTTTGCCCTTATTTATGTTTCTAGTAAAATTTTTTATTATGTAGTTAGATTTGTCATAAAATGGAAATCCACTATTCCAAAAACTTACTTTCATTGTGAGTTCAATATTAAATTGTCATGAGATTTTGCAACATGCTGTTGTTGTCAACATTTAAAACAAAAGATGATGTATTTACCCTTTTTCAATTTCTTTTTCCAATAACTGCTAACAGCAATTGAAAGACTTCAAAACATACAATATCAACACTTCAAAAAAAAATCTAACTTCCTAAAACAGCTTTCACTTCATCTAAACTAGTCATTAATAATAATAATAATAATAATATGGTTTACAGAAAAATTCTTCAGGCAAACCATTGAAAAGGGTCAATTATAAAGATTTTGTCAGCTTTACCTTTGCTTCAGAGTTCAGAATTCATCTAAGAACAAGCATCTTCAAGCTCTTCCTCTGGAACTCATCTTCTCTCTTCTTTTAAGGAATTACTACTGGCAGCATTTCTTCTCGCACAACAAGCAACCAAGTATACAGCCGACTGAGCAGCATAAAAAGCAGAAATTAGAATTTAAAGTTTTTTTTTCTGTCAGGACATAGGAATATAACAGTTCGTTCAAGCAGAGAGTTTTCATTCAGTTGGAAAATACAGCAATATTAACATGAGTTAACATAAAAATGATGGCATGATTTATAAACATAGGAACAAATAAACTAATATTATTAATCAGATGACAAACTTAATATTACAGAAGTAAGAATGATTTTAGTATGGAGAGGTAGAATGAGTTCGGAATTAGGATTGATTGGCTATAAATGGGGGCGCAAAAAAATTCGCCCCCTGGCCTCCTTCAAAATGATGAGTGTTGGGTTCTGGGTCATTTTCAAAAGGGAGTTAGGTTGCATATAAGACCAACTCTTAAATTTCGCTTTGATTTTGGTGAGAATATTTTGATCTTGGATTCTAGATTTTTCATAGGTGTAAGCACCTATGATTAATTATTCCTCCCCATAACTAGAAAGCATTTTCGATCAAAGCTAGTCATTTAAAATTTGATTGCTCGAAATATATTAGTTGCAGATTTAGGACATAAAATTATAAAAATTTACCATCATTAACTTAGAGCGAGTGGTGGGGAGAATAATAATGTACTCGATCAAGATCTCAAGGTTTCATTGTCTCGGGGTTGTCATTTATCATGGTCAATTTAATCAGAGAAGGAGAATTTGAATAAATGATACACATCATTAACCATGGGTCTTTTCATCTAAAGGGACCTTATAAACATGAGGTGGATGCTAGTCTAAGGGGACTATCTAAATCAATCATAATTGATAAAGGATTTCATGCCCTATCAAAAATACTCTGATTTACATCTCAAATGACAAAGGGGCTATTAGGGAACATATGAGCTATAGCGATGATGAAAATATAATGGAGTTATTTGGCTTCAGACCACATGATTAAAGGGGTCTAGTTGTAATCATTATATTACAAAGCCGACTAGCCAAACTATGTGACAGATGGGTCGTGACATATCCTTATTGGTGTGATTTTAAGTGTGAATATAGTGATATAATTGATGTGACATTGGCTCATTATAAGCTTGGGTTGATCTTAAATTTGTTACCCTCAACAAACTAGTGTGAAGGATAGATGAGATTTACTTAAAGTTTTTAGTGATTATTTTATCTAAATGCTTGAATTTTGAATTTAAAATAATTTTAATTGAGTTTTGAGAATATTTGGAAAATGAAAATATTTCAAACTAAAATTTTCATTTGACATGGTTATCATCGGGGTTTTAGATAGCTTTGTGTCAGGGAGAGAAACACGGAGACCGATTAGAGGGATCCGAAGCAAAACTTAGAACAAAAGCGGATAAAAAATAAAATAAAAACACCAAGATTTTACATAGAAAACCCCAAGAACGAGAAAAAACCATGGAGTCATACGACATCAAGAAATTCACTATGAAGAAGACGAGGTGAATTGTACAAATTAAACCACACTCAAATCTCTCTATAATTTGTAACACTTTAAGAATTCTCTCCTCCTTTTACACAACAAAAATCAAAATCCAACTTAATGTGCAGACTTCCAGTCAGCAGAAACGAAACTTAAATTGGAGAACTACACAAATTCAATTACTGGTGTCAAGGAGTAACGATAGTGGTGTTGTGCTGCTCCAACTGGGGTGGGGCCCTCCGCAAGGTCATCTCTCAATTTTCCGAACCTGGACTTGGCATTGCAACAATGGGTTGTTGAGATGCTCCCCTCTGAGTGCTGGATTATTGTGCGCTCAGGTTCTGAACCTGGGCTTTAGCGTTGTGGTGTCCTCTTCTAGGCGTTGGGGCACCATGTATATTAAAAAAAAATCTAAGGGCAGCACCCCCGAACCAAATAGAGGGGAACACCCCTAGCAAACTCACTGCCAAGCTTGATCGGTGAAACTGAGGGCATTGAGTAACCAAATGATTGATACAATCAGGCTCCTCATAATAACACTTTGAACTAAGAAACGGGTTCATAATTTGACATATGATTATATTTTTAGTTGAAAATTTGTTGTATGGATAATCCTCTCAACTCGATTTTAAACATAGAGACTCATGTCTAATAATTAAATCTTATGATTGTCTCTTATAATTTTCAAATTAAGAGTTCATATTTTTAGCATATAACTTCATTTTTAAAGTAAAACTCTTATATTTAATTTTCTATCAACACGACCATCATTATTGAGTAATAATAGAATTTATAATTGCAACTTCAATTAAAACATATCATCTAAATGTTTAGACTATCAAACTTTCCAACTCTTGTCCTTATAAGAAGGATAAGATAGTAGGGCTCAATACAGTCAATTCCATTCATTGGGGAGAAATCAGACTGACTACAATAGGAACTTGGTCTTGCTTAATCCACTCCTTGCTAAAAAGATGATTGAACTAGCCAAGATAGGGGGCTTAGTCTTGTCAACTCTAGTTTTTATCAAGAGGATCATACAAGCTAAGTTGGGGTTCAATTTTATCAACTCCAGTTCTTATTAGTAGAAAGATCAGACTAATCGAGTGAGACCTACAATATTTCTCTATAGATAAGGCAACCAACTCGAGAGACACATAAATTGACAATGTGAATCTGATTTAAAAATAGATTTTATAAAATATAAAGCGCTCGCCTGCTTTTCAGAATAATTACATACTTTTTAGAGTGAAAGTAACTTGGGTTGATCTTATTTTTAACCCACATAATATTTTCGAACCTGGCGTTCGAACATTATGTTGATTGGAGCACGTGCTGAGAGTTTTTACTTGATAGATTTGCACAATTTAAGAACTTTGGCATGTTTATCAAAGCAGGACAATTCAAGTTTATCTTACTTTTTAACCAGTGTAGCATTCTCAGGCTGTGCATTCGAATAATTAGTGCAACAAGTAGAGCACATGCGGGCTAGTTTGTAGATGTGCACGCATCTCAGATGCATTTGTGTGATGCACTTACATGAATTTTGGTGCGGTTGCATGCACATTTACACATATTTCAAGACATTCAGAGAGTCACACATCTTAAAAGTATATAATTTTAGAACTTGCACATTCTTCAAGCCATTCAGAGAGTCATTGAACGGCGCATGCACACATCTTAAAGTATATAATTTTAGAACTTGCACATTCTTCAAGGCAGCATGTTGGGGTTGAAAATGATCTTAAAAAATGTGCAAGTCCTCAAATGTCTCGAATATTGAAAGCTTAAGCGAATATGCTAAGATTGAGATCCATGCAAGATTTCAACTGAAACATCTTTATCATTGGCTTCTATCTGCTCATGCAATAGTATTGCAAATCTAATGGTGAAAACAAAAGTAAGACATGAAGCTGGTTTCGTGCTGAGATTGTCTGCTCGGTTTGGTCACTAAAAGAAGAAAAGGATTGCCAGCTTCAAAAAGCAAGAGGCGAGTAGCTGATTTTACGGTTGCTCGCAGCTCGAGATGGGGGGTTGAGTAAGAGAACCGGCTGCTGGAGTTAGAGCTAGTGGTTATTGTTTGAGGAGCGACGTGATGAAAGTTACAAGTGAGGGATTCAACGTGAATGAGAGGATAAATGAGCAGCACCGGTGAGAGATCTTGCAGGATTTCGAGTAGGAACGAGGGCCTTCGTGCTTGAGTAGAGAGGTCTGGTAAGCAGAAGTAGAAATTGGCTTTCAAATTTTTCGATGCAGCTGGCGAAGGATGGGGAAGGATGGGAGGAAGGGTGGTATGGGGAAGGAGAGTAGTGTTTAATTTATTTCATTTAATATTAACATCTTTTTTTGTATAGGATGGTAATTTGGGATATGGTTACATTGGTACGGAGAGAGACTAGAGCATGTGGAATTTCGAGAATTTCGTGATTTTTATACTTTTAGTTAATTTATAATTAAATTTTATTTATATATGTAATTATATAACAAAATCTATCCTCTTTTTTTATATATATTTTATCAAATTGCAAAATTCATCATTTGTTGTGCCTCAGTTGACATGTCATTAACCTCAGTTTACATTTTGTTGACCTTGCGCATGGCTAAATAGTGTTTAAAATTCGTGAGAGGGCTCGGCAATATATATGTTTCTTTCACTTAATTTTGACTGCCTCAGTTGACATGTCATTGACCTCAGTTTGCATTTTGTTGACCTTGCACATGGCTAAATAGTGTTTCACATTCGTGCAAGGACTCGGCAATATATATGTTTCTTTCACTTAATTTTGACACTTTGAAAGAGCCAGTGTAGTCAATTTTACGATTGGACTGCATTTGAGCTATTCGATGATCATTGAGCCACTCAACTCAATTCACACACGTCATATTCAAATCATATTGTTTTCATCATGCTTGTGTTGGCGTCGTTTTTAGCTCATCTTAATGTCAATACTTCTTGCAACGCTTAGAGAATCTTGTTTCGATCTTCCAAGTGCTCCTCAGCCTCCCCTTCCAGATTAGTGTTTAGCACCGCAACACTGCAAAACGAGGTTGCAACACCACAAGGAGATTCACCAGCACCACGGCGCCACCAATAATCATGATCTAAAAGGCATTTACCGCATGTAACGGCTCTTTTATTTGCCATTACTTGAAAAGCCCCAGGAAATTAGACTGGCACTGACCCTCCGACGCCACAACGATGGATTAATAACAGTAAGGGTTATCCACATTTCGAGTAAAACATAATGATTTAACTGCGTTTGACCCGGTCATGCCCTATCATCGTAGTTCCGAGATTAGGCGCCACGGCACCACATTAATTAGGCCTGAGTGAACAATTTGTAACGAGCAAAAATCAGATCATTGGTTCGCACGGTCTTAACCCGCTCAAGGCATGGCGTCGCAGCATCAAAATTTTTATAAATATGGATCAGTAAACAATTTTTGTTTGCTCCCCGATTCAAATCCCACAATTTTTTGTCATTCTTTTAACCTCCTCGTTCCAAAAGACCAAAAAAAATGGCTCCAAGAGGATCGAAAGGAAAGCACTCGACGTCCGGTGGCTTTTAAGCCCGGGTTTGGCTCAATTCGTAGCCAAGCCTGATTCAGCGATGGTCCCCGTGGAGCATGAGTTCATGATCAACGCCCATCAACACACAAATCATTGGGCTTGTATACGGGGAAAGTGGGCCCCTTTCAATCAATCCACCATCAACGCAGTGCATGGCCTAGCCGGATACACCATTGTGGATATACAGAGTTCCCCAATAAAAACCCAAACATTAACACGGTTTAATGTTATTTAATGCACGTGAATTCCCGCGTTAAATTGAAGGAATGAGAGGGGAAACTCCTAAACTAGAGTTGCAGTCCCGCCAGCTAACACCACAACACTCATCAATGGCACCTCAGTGCCAATGCCCAGAACTAGGGCACTAGGACTCCCCCATAATTGACAGTCAGGTTTGATCGATAGAGTTCTAATGCCAAGGCCTGACCCCACAATGCTATTGAGCACGATTGTTGATCCCATGTAGCTGCATTGCCATGTGATAGAGTCGTGATGCCAGGTAATCGAACTGTTGCGCCACAAGTCAAGCCTCCCGATCTTGAGGGTGGTGGCTGATTGAACTGGAATGTCGGATGACATGACATTGGGCACGTCAGCAGCGCATAGGCACCTTGTACTAGTGTCATGTAGCCAGCAATGGCCATCTGACATGTTCAGCAAGTAGTGATAGGACCGTTGTCCTGTCAACTTACATGGCATTCGCACAACAGCAGCACCACCATCTGGCATTTTGGCGCAGTGCTAAAAGACAAAAATGTGAGCAATGCCATGGTGTTGTGATCTAGCGTCGTAGTGCCAAATTGACTTTATGACCTATAAAAGGGGCAGTCTCAGGCTATTCCTGGGATTATTGCATACATACACCACATGCATGGCTATCACTTAGATTATTGTATACATACACCGCATGCAGAGATACATGACTATCACTTAGATTATTGCATACATACACCGCATGCAGAGATACATGCGGCGTCTGATCCTGATCGTAGATTACGGCAATCTACGGTCATGATGTCAAGATGCAATTAAAATTTTTTTTTTAAAAAAATTTTAAATGAGGTCCACCGAAATACATCCTGACCGTAGATCACCGTGATCTACGATCAGGATCGGACACTTCATGCATCTCTGCATGCGGTGTATGTATATAATAATTTTTCCTGAGATTGGTTGTTTCGATTCCCCCTCCCCCCTTTCAGCCTCCTTGAGCGAAACCGAGGGCTTCACTGCATCTTCCCCATTTCCAAGGAGATTTGTTGTCGAAAGAGTTGCGCCTCATGATCGAAGCATTTGGGTGGAGCGGCATTGGAGCTTAATACATAAGGGACTACGTAAATCTTCGCCAAGGATGGTATTTCTCTAAACTCTAGCCTCCTTATCATTTTTTTAGAGCTTTAAGGTTTTGTTAGAGGCCAGGTAAACTGTTATTAAAGGAAACCATTGGGGTAGGCGCCTTTCCTATTTTCCCAACATTTTTCAAGAAACCGAGTGGATTTCCCTTGCAGTTTTCGCCTTAGTGCATCCCTATTTATTTTTGGGCATGGCGCTTGGGTGCCATCTTCTGGTACCTAGAGCCACCTTTTTTTTTTTTGTAGAATAGCACCATGGCATTGATTCTGCAATGTCGCGGTGCTATCCTACCTCAAATTGGTTTAACACTAAGGCACTGCTTGTTAGGCCCACGATGCCAGCCGTGTTGCCTTTTGGTCGCCATGTCAGCATCGCGACCCAAGCATACCCTGTGGCTGACCATCCAAAGTCAAAGTACTAGCCCCCAGTGTCGTGGTTCTAGACCTCAAGCCCTTGAGGCCAGGTATTGTGATTATATTGATAGTCGTTACATTGCACCTTGTGTCTAGTGCAATGACGCCGCACTATAGCATTGCGACGTCATGACTAACTGGGATAAGTTTCCGACCTATCGGTACCTGAACTGTTAGTTATTATTTCATTTGAAGTGTTTCATTATATGTTATATGCTGACTTCACACTTATTTTTCTTATTCTTTGTCTGTGTTCTCATTTTATGTTCGTGCTCTTTAGAATAAAGCAGTTTCTATAAAAAAAATTCTAATAAAAATTATCTTAACAAAATTTAGGATTAAAATTATATCAATTTTAAAATATGCACCTTTATTTTCTAGCGTATCTCTTTGGACCAGGTTTAAATAGTTGCATTTGAATGGATATTACCCAAATCATTTAATAGGATTTTGATACACAAAAATAATATTCTGTCTTAAGTACCATTTTTATGTCTATTTTTGATGATATTGCACTTTAAAAAAATATATTTTTGTGTATTTGTTGCATGTATACCATTTTAAGGCATTTGAAGCAAAAATGGCAAAATGAGCAAAATTTGGAGCAAAAACAGCAAATTTCGGGGATCGGCGCATGATGCGCCAAAATCTATAGCGTTGGTACCTGAGCACCAGGTGTAAATTTTTCAAATTAAGGAGGTTCGAGAAGAATTTTGTGCGAATTTTCAAAGGGACACTTGTTTTAAACACCCCATGGAGTGATTCAATGCATCTAGACACTTTGAAAGGTTCTAATTTGAAGGGATTTGACTCTTAGATCAAAGAGACACATCTTTTGAATTCAAAGGTTTGACTTTTGAATTTTGAAGGGTAATTGAAACTCTTTTCAGAGGTGGCAACCTAAAATAAAATAGAGTGGGAGAACTTCTAAAAGTGGGGGGCGAAAAAAGAAAAAGAAGAAAAACAGAGGTGGCGTGAGAACCAAGAGGGAGAGATAGAGAGAAAGTCAAGAGCTTGGAGATTGTTTTCTAAGGTTCTAAGAGGAAAGGGGGGGTGAGAGATTTTTTCTTCATTACACTTCTAAGTGAGTTGAGAGTGTTTGTACAAAAAGAAAGGCTTGGAGAGAACTTCTAGGGATTTGTTTGGGAAGGATTGTGAGATGAGTTGTATTTTTCATTTTTTTGTTTGTAAACTTGTTTTTTATACTTATATATGAAGTTCATGTTCGTATTATTCTCATGAATTCTGAGAAGTATTCTTTATCCTTCCCCCTACTTTGAAGAAGTGGTTTTATGAAAAATTGATTTTGTTTTCTATAGTTTTAAATGTCAATAATTTGTGATGATTTGAACCCCGATCTTCATTTACTTTTCGATCTAACCAATTGAATTGTTAAAATGTGTTGAAAAACATATGTTCTAAAAAGGGGATATGATTTCTATAACAAAGGGATAATCAAATTTGATTTCATGGGACAGTATGTCATCTCTGGGATTAGGTGCAAATAAATAAATATAATTTGTTGGATGTTGAAATTGAAAGATTTTAAGATGACGGATTAAAATCTCCAATTTTGTTCAGTTGATTGGAAACTAATGCGAGCATGTTAGCCCTCAGGAGAGGGAGTAGTAGGAGCTCTAGAATGACAGTCGGTATCCTCCCAGCCTAACCACGGAATTAGAGACTAAACTATGGATTAGTCAATGTTCTCTATAGCGCTCGGAATAGGGTAGAAAATATTATTGCTCATATTTGGCACAAAACAGTTTTTAAATATATTTTTTAAATGATTTAAATTTATTCACAAGCCATGTTTTTATTGTAAAGGGGAATGGTGTTTTCTCATACTTGAATTTTTCGTCAACAATTTTTCGTCAACAAAAATTTTCGTCAACAAAAACCTTTGTTTTATTTCAGCAATTTTATTTTTGAAAGTTCGATATCTAGTTCAACTTAATTGTTGTAATCGTACATATGCATATTTAGTAGCATTTCACTTGAGTAGTTTAACTTCAAACTTCGCAGTTTATTTTATTTTTATTTTTATTTTAATTTAAGAATAGAATATAAATAGCTAGCTTATATATATTTCCAACTTTCTTATGGAATCGATATCTAGGACTTCATTATATGTATTACTTGAACGATACATATACTTGCGTTATATGTAAAACGGAATTAGAAGTTTAAAATAGGTTTTAAAGATAAATTATTTTCATTAAAGTTACATTATTGTTTGGGTTACATTGCATATTTATTATTAATTTAATCTTAAATTTCCGCGCACCAGGTCTTCATAATTAGAATAGATGATATTGCATTCATATTATATATCCCGAGAGGAAGTCATCTTTGCTACTACAATTTGATTAGCTAAGCATATTTTTCTGCTTAGTTGGTTATCTAACACAATTACGATGTTTGAGGCATTCCCAACCCAAACGGGTTTATAAGTCCTTTGTGGGGTGACTTAAATTTGTAGCTGAGTCATATGTTTCTTTCCCCTCTGTAGGCATCCTCGACATCTTCTTGACAGATATAAGCCGTATTTCAACATTTTTTGTCCGAATTATGGGAGCTTAGACGTCACTTTCTCATGGCTCTAGGTACATTGAATTACTTCAAATGATGCAACACGGGGGTTGCTGACGAGTAGTTCATTGACATGTTGGATCAACTACCTTCACAATTTGGTAGACTTAGTGTCATAATAGCCTGGAACGATAGATCCATGGAGTCTTAATTAAGCTATCTCTACCCTTCTAGGAATTCCTTACCTACTTTTGACACCTCTTTTGGGCCCTTTGTACTTTTTGTTGAATCTTTCGTAGTTGTTCCATGGGTTATAAGTCCTTTGTGGGGTGACTCAAATTTGTAGCTGAGTCATATGTTTTTTTCCCCTTTGTAGGCATCCTCGACACCTTCTTAATAGCTAAGCCCTATTTCCACATTTTTTGTCCGAGTTATGGGAGCTTAGACGTCACTTTCTCATGGCTCTAGGTATATTGAATTACTTCAGATGATGCAGCACGAGGATTGATGACGAGTAGTTCATTGACATGTTGGATTAACTATCTTCATAACTTGATAGACTTAAGGTCATAATAGCATGGGACGATAGATCTATGGAGTCCTGATTAAGCTATCTCTACCCATTTAGGAATTCCTTACCTACTTTTGACACCTCTTGTGGGCCCTTTGTACTCCTTGTTGAGTCTTTTGTAGTCATTCCATGGGTCATCTTTTGTTAAGAGGTGGCTACTTTTCGAATTACGGTGATTTACCTTCTACTTAATAGCCTAGACTTGCTTTGACAATAGGAGGTTTCCCCTACATGAATGATGAAACCCTCTGTGGTACTTAATTGTCAATAAACTTTTTAAGAGCAAGCATAACTCTTGTAACGAAATTCTTCATGGATATCCCCTAAGATATAACTGACCACAGTGATACGTCATCGTAGGAGGTCTCATTGAACACACAATAAAAAATAAATTTGATTTTGCTCTAGTTTTGAATGTGATGATTCTTGTAAATCTTTTCTCAGAATAAATAAAGGTTGATTCACTTTAGACCGTTCTTCTCTAGTTTATGTTACGAAGATTGTTTTACAAGATGTGTTATATTCATCCTTTTATGTTTTTCATTTTATTTGCCTATTTTAGTTATTTTCTTCTCTAGCTCAACCCCCAGGCAGCTTGAAGAACGAGATCAAAAAAAGGCAAACATGAGAAAATCCCAACAAAAGAGGAGCAACAACTTACTTATTTTGATCATAGACATTCCTTCTTTGGTAATTTTGATGCTTCAAATATGCTTGTGCAATCCAATTTGCAATCGGACATCGTTAAAAATATTTTGATGATCTTCGAGACGTTTGACTCGATTTGTGCAAGTCATATTCAATTCCTATCATTGTCATCATACTGGCTCATTTTGTTCATAGAACGTCCTTAGGTATTTTTGATACTTCAAATGCTTTCATGGAGTCCAAATTGCGTTTGAACATCATTAGGTAGCTTCAACAGCAATCTAAGTGATTTGGACTCAACTCGAGCATCATTATGTTTGCCCATCATATTTGTTGGGTGACCTCCCTTAGGCACTTTAGCCGCCATCCATTGTCATTGATGGTTCTATCGTTTTCCTAAACTTAGCACATATGAAGGTCAACAAAAGATTAATTTAAAGAGTGAAAGTTTTAGTATAATACATTTACAACATCTCCCTAAGTAATTTGTGCCCAAAAATTGTCCAACATATGTCTTTAGAGCATTGGAATTTATTTCACAAATTGAAAAATAAGATGTCATATGGTGTGCAACATGATATTTTGAAGAATACTGGTGAAGAAGTGCCAAGGGATTTCTTTGATGTAGCTATTAAATTTAGCTTTTCAGATAGCTGTCATAGTTTTGTTTGGCTACAACTTTTTTGTTGCTTTCAGAAATTATTGATAAAAAATAGCTTGTTCACAATCAAATCCGTTAGTGGGGCTATCATAAGAAAGTTGATTTATATATTTTTTTCAAAATGAGAAAAAGCTAGATTACTTGCAACTTATTAAATATTTTTTTTTCTCATATTGGTTCTACAATTACTATACATACATCACAATTGTCCAAATAGAACCTGACAATCCAATACCATACGACAACCCTTTTAGAAGTTTTAATGCATCATAGCTCTCATTTCGCCTGAGAAATAAAATCATCGAACATGCGTAACGTAATACAAGTGCCAAATAACCACACGACAAAAAAGAAAAAAACAAGTCAGTTTGAAACAAGAGTTCTATCAGGATAAAGCTAATCTTACCAAAATGATGAACAAAATCACATTGAAGATTGCAACCACTCTCCATTCTGTTTTCATGTACTGTGCAACGCCAGCCCTAACATGAAGGCAAAAAAATATACATATTATATTTCAAGGAGAATGTGAAGCAGATTTAAAAATATAGGTAGTTGATAAACTTGCTTGCAAGAATCACAATCATAGCACTTCACATTACGAGCATTCTTATAAAGCTGGCAATCTTTGCTGGTGCTTGTGGGATGATAGCTTAAATCATAGTATGAAGCATTTATTGCAGGGTACCCACACCTGACCAAACAGCAACAGATGCATGAAAAAGGATAAACTAGTTACTATATTCAGTCCATATTAAAAGAATCTGGGGACAAAATTGATACTTTTATAAACTTTGAAACAAAAATGATCTCCTCTAAAGAGTCAAAGGACTATTTTTTACAATTTTTATTCCAGAAAGTTATGTTCCAATTGAAAGTGCCATTCTCATTGATTAAAATGATCAGATATTGCATGGGAGCCAAGTAAAGACAATGAATCCCCGAAACCAACCCAAACTCCCACTACTACACTGCCCAATACTAAACCACCCTCATCTGAGAGCCCCACTCACCTAAATCCTTTTCCAATTTATCTTCTTGTTTGCACCAACTCGAGTACAAAATCCACATTCAAGCATTTCCTTCCCCAATTTATTATGAAGTGTTTTATACTGTATATTGCACTAGAAAAATTAGGGGAAAAAATGCGCTATATTTGTTTATTTCATTGTTCGTCCTCTCGTCGATTACAGTCGTCACCAATCTCGCTCATAGTGATGAAATAAAAATGGGTGTCAGAAAGAAATTAAAAAAAAGATCATTTGAGGAAGCTCAAGTGCCTGTTATTGGGAATTAAGAACCATTCAGGGAAATTGCAAATTCATATGAAAATTTTTCTATAAAATTCAAGAGATTCAAAATACTCGTATTGGGAAACGTGAGATGTCAAAGAATTAAATACCGTTCATGGAAAATAAAGTACCTATTTGAGAAAATGTTTGTGTGTCATTTATCTTTTATGCAGTTACATTGAAGGCCTACAGCGTCTTTTAAATTTGTGGATTAAAATACATATTTTTGTTCCCCGGTCGAGTGTCTCACGGCACTGACTAGTGAGTCTTTTAAGAAAGTTGGGAAGATTGACATTCTCCCCATGCCCCCTCACAAAAACTAACGTCGGGAGGCTGCCAAGTTTTCATGTGATTTGGACTTGCAAATAACTTAAAGATTTTACACCATTCAAATTAATAAAATAATTTAAAATATGAATAATTTGAGCTTAAAAAATTAGGCTCTAATGGTGTGAAAATAATTTAAGTTCGAGCTATTAAGTTTAGGCTCTTAGGCTTGAAAATAGTCTGTATTTGAGCTTTTAACTAAGGCTCTTTGGTTTTGAAAATCAATGCAAAATTTGGGTTTTTAACTTAAACTCCTAGAACTTAAACTTAAAAAAAAATATATATATATGAAATAAGGGCAAAGGATACGAAAAAAATTTGACTTAAATTAGAAATGTTATAGATTTGAGCTAAGTTCATGTAATGGTAAATTGACTTAAAGATGAAATGTCATAAATTGGGGGCTAAGTTTGCATTTTTAAATGCTAAAATAAAGACTCAATACGGCAAATTCGCCACCGGATTCACAAAACAGTCTGCTAACAAATAAAATATGATTTATTTAAAGCCCATATTGAAATTATTAGCCCAAAATCCTAATATTTGTTGCAGATATTCTAAGCACTGAATGAACTCAAAAAATATATAAATTTTATAATTACCTCCTAAGTCAAATGCAATATCTTGAAATTTAAGCTTACACTCTTAAAACTTACCTGAGTAACACTTGAGATATTCTTTGAGTTATGAATGTTTCATGGTGTTTAAATTCATATTTTAAAAGATCATGTAAGTTGCTTAAAATCTATAGAATTCTTGAAATTAGTCAAATATATAATGTCATTACCCAACCCGGGATTTAGAATTAACCAATACGGAGACAGATAATAGAATGGTGGGAATTAAATTTTCGATTTTCATTCTTTATAAATATTATTTTACAAATGATAGAGTTACTATGCAAATTCAATTAAAGTAATATATCTAAAATTACCAAATTGTTGGTTGTTCGTGTCTTCTATAAACATTTTCACATCTATCTTTCACCTTTTAATTACTTAATTAACCTGAAAGTTAATTTAAAAATAATTGTGAGTTAAACAAGTCAGTGAATACTCATACTCTTAAACTACAATAGTATAAGAAAAAGAAAATCAAAATACATATCAGGTAAACTTTTAATAAATCAATATAAACATTTATCAAAATATTTATAGTCACATATTATGAAATAATTGATGCATTATAGTATTACATGTTGAGTGATATGAAATTATGATATAATCTGGATAAAGTGATTGAAGGTAAATATTTGACTATGATAGAGTCACTCTTTGATGATACTAGTAGGGGAACACTAAGGTACCCGTGCACGTATATGAGAAAGGATATCGATATCGAAGTACCTTAAGTGGAGCAATTTTTAAGCGGTGCTCTTTTGACGGTTATACAGATATGTAGTAAGATTAATTGATAAAATGTTAAATATTTATATTGATTTATTAAAAAGTTCAACTGGCATGCATTTTGCTTCTTTTTCTTGTATTATTATAGTTCGGGAGTATGAGTATACACTGGTTTGTTTAGCTCATTACTATTTTTTAAACTAACTTTTCAGGTTAACTAAGTGACTAAATCGGTTGTCTCACAAAGTGGTGTTGAAATACTCTTAGAGTTTACTGTGATCCCACATACCTTGCCTGATTAAACTGGAAACTAGCAGCCCCTAAGTGCCAATTAGAGATTGGGATGTCGTGGATCCATGTATACTCAAGAATGTTTATGCTATACCCGGTAGCAATATTCCAGCGGGTGATTCCCTGTAAGGATCTAGCTCCTTCACAAAGTACCTTCCAGGCTGTAGATAAATTTCGGTTATTTTCAAAACTCCAAACATTAGGGCCATATTTCGCAATAAGCAAGTGTGGAGAAGCGAATCCTTCTCATGGAGGAACATCCAGGTGAGGCAGGCCCTTACAGAACTTCTCCGAAGAGTGGAGGCATGAAAACCAAGCCCACCGATATTAGTAGGGGTGCAAATTTTGTTCCAGGAGACATAATGTATAAGCAGGTTGGTTGGAGCATTTTCGCCAGAGGAATTACCTGTAGCGTTTTTCAATTTGATTGAGGATGCCATTTGTAGAAGGTTTCCAGAGGTTTAGGAGGAGGTCTTCCAGCAAGAGGGAGATAGGGATTGAAGGGATTACGGTCAAGGATTTTGGTTCAGGGCTCTGATACCATGTTGAAAACAAATATGATAAATAAAAATTCACAAGTTGGTTACAGGAAACCAATCACTCCTAATTTATAAACTTTACAAATATATCTATTCTCAATTATGAAAGTAAATAATTCTAAAATAAAGGAAAAGAAATAAAATAGCAACAAATCAAGGGGTTTTCAAAAATAGTCTCACTCAAACCTTCATGATCTCCATGGAGACCGGCTGGTCCACCGTAGGTAGAGCCGTAATCCTTGACAAATTTCCACAATAACTTTGATGGAAGTGCCGTTGTATCAGTTGTGTGATATGTAAATCAATAGTTTCTTCATCAAGAAATGTTTTGTAATGAAATAAAGATATTTAGCAATGTTCTAGTGATAACCGTGTAAATTTCAAGTTCTATCAAAGTCAAATCAAATCACAATCGAACCATCTTAACAAAGATTAAAATAAAACAGCAATCCATGATTAAATTTCAAATCAAGTGATCGTGGATCGATACAATTTTGCAACAAAACAGAATTAGCTTCAAATTGAATTGTTTGCATCTCTATCTAATAAAAAAAAAAGTTTCGAAGGATTGTCTTCTTTCATTAAAAAAAAGATAAATTTCATACATGCCACATAATTCTTATGGATTTATGTATCTAACGCCTTAAGTTTGATATTTACATTTATAACACTATGGTGTTATAAATCTATGCATAAAAAGGTGCATTTGATTTTTAAAAAGTTAGTAAAAGTGGCATTTTTTATTTGTTAAAGATAAGTGTTGTGAATGTAAATAATAAAGTTTAACTGTTAGATATGTAAATACATAACAATTGTCTGGTATGTATGTAAATGACCCTTAAATAAAAATGCAAAGGTGCATAGCATACTCTGAGGGTGGACGACAACAACCTGCCTCAATTGGGGTCAACTCTGCTGATTTGTATGCCTTAAGGTTCTGAAATAGAGCGATGCATGTTAAAAAATACAGATATTGATGAACTAAAATAGATTATTTTCTAAGATTATTTCTAGAAAATAATATAAACAATAGACCTTGTACTTGATAGGCAAGTTATTACAATCATCAGTCTTCACAAGGCAGCTCTTCAAGCGGCCCCAATTTTTGGTATTGTTGAGCTTGAATCGCCATAATGATGCATAAAAGTAGATGTTGAATTCATACATTAGAATACAAAAAGAATAAAATAATTTGGATCAGGACATCTTCACCTAAATTTGATTAAAATTAGCTTTATAAACTTTGAATTTGCTTTGAGATGCATGCAATGCAATCTTTTATAGATTTCTAATGTAATTCACTCATTTCAAAACAAACCTGAGAGTTATAAAACTCATCCAAATCCAATTGGGGTCAGAATATCCTGACCCAAATTTTTTCCTTAAAAAAAAGCATGAAAAACTAAGAAGAGTTAAAAGACCTCACCTGCCTTAAAAAGCAGACGCTATAGTCTTGAAGATGATATTCTTTGAACCTGGAAAAAAGAGGAAGATTTACATAAATCCCACTTAATTCCTATGTATTTACATATCTAACACCTCAACTTCAACTTTTACATATATGCCACCTTGCTTTTACATATATGCCACCTTGTCATATATGCCACCTTGTCTATATGCATGTAAAGGGTGTATTTCACCTTCTAAAAGTTAGAACAGAGGTAAATTTTTATGTGATATAAAGGTGTGAGACATGTAAACACATAGGAATTGAGAGAAAAGTATGTAAATGCAACTAACAAAAATGTCATCAATGCGACAACTAAAGACTTGACTACATAGCGCATCCATAGAATTCCATTAACTTCAGAGGAAATGACTGCTCGAATTGTCAAAATAAAGATGTTGAAGCCCATCAGTGAAGACTAAAACCACAATATATTGGGACATATGTATATGTTTCAATAAAGTTTTGATGGCTGAAGATTATTTAAGATAACCTAAACGCTCAAAATAAGGAAGAGCAAGTAGTATATTCTTAATTAAAGCACAAATTCACTTGAAGCGATTATATTTGCAATACAATCAGTAGTTTACCTTACTCCAGACACAGCATGGCCAGACCCATTGTTAGTTATGATAAACCTACAGTAACATTAAGGAAAACCTTTTATCAATAAAACATAAATAACTTATCAGCTTCAATAAAACTTATAACACAGCAATCACAATCTCAAACAATCAAGCCCACATCAAATAATTCGTAAAGCTCAATCAGATCTGAAAAATTAAAAGTGAAACTATTAAAGAAGATCATATCAAATGAGAAAAAAAAAAAAACATCATCTAGGCAAAAAAATTGATCGAAAAAAAGGCATACCAATTCAATGAAATTATGTTATCAACCTTGGCTAACTTTTTACTATTAGAAAATGTATGAAAGATACTAAACTAGCTAAATTTAAAATTTTGCACAAGAAAACTTACGCCAGCACAGTGAAAACCAAAATTGCCACCAACATCAAGAATAGCATTGCCAAGTACTGAAATTTTGCAGTCAAGGCCACCTTAAAACTCATATGATAGAGAAACTAATATTGAAAGTTGTCACACATAAGAAGAAATTGAAAGGATACCACCCACAGCAGAACCATAATGTTTTTCAAAGCTCCAAGAAATCCAACCAAGGACCTGAAGAGTTGAGGAACCACACAAACCAGAGAAAAAGAAGATTAGAAGCTAAACTCTGAATGTGAAAATTAAATATTACACTTATAACCGGATAGAAATCTTACATCAGAAGTATTAGAGCACCGAGACCAATCACAGGTAGTGTCAGTGTTCTGTGGCACTGATCATGGTGAGTACTCATCCATATTCCAAAACAAATGACCCCATATCCCATTATCTGCTGCACAAATTTCAGGTTTTTACATGTTAAAACTTAAGAGAGAACAGTGGAAGTTTATAACAAAAATATTTAAGAGAAAACAGTGGAAGTTTATAACAAAAATATCTTCTTTCTTTTCCTACTTCTCAGCCATTTAAATTCACAGTACTCTTCCAGTTGATTTCCCAACTTCAAATTTTCGCTAAATCTAGCCTGGCGGGCATCAAGTAGATATGCAACACAATACCCCTTCCACTCTTCCAGTTGATTTCCCAACTTCAAAATTTCGCTAAATCTAGCCTGGCGGGCATCAAGTAGATAATGCGGCCAGAAGGAAATGATTGGCCATTCATGTACGCAAAGTATAAATGAAGCATGAAGGACCAAAATGAAAAGAGAAGAAAACTTTCAAATATTATGATTCCCGGAACTGTGAGGTGAAGGATGTGCAAAAAAATCAAATCAATAAGCAATTTTGATGGGAAAAGGGAATGCAGACTACGGAAGCAGTTACCATTGTGAGAAAATTGATCCATCGGATCACGAAGGTGCTCGTTCCTGCGCTCATCTGGCTCGGAACTCGGAAGCTTCGATACGTAGACGGTGATGGGAGCTAGCGAGAGAGAGGGCGACTGTAGAATCTTCGAGTTAGGAGCTGTAAAGCGAACTGAGAAGGATGGGCATACGCGTAACACACACAAGCAATTAAAACAGGACACAGAAGGTAATAAGTTACAAATTTATTTAGTTATGATATAAATGATATATTTAAAAAAATTATTTATTAAAATATAATAAATATATTAATATTAAAGTAATAAACACCACAATAGTTTTTAAAAATTTATTATAAAATTTAATAATTAATTTTAAAAAAATTAAGTATGAAATATAAAAATAGCATTTTGATAATTTAAACCATATATATTTAATTAATATAAACTAAATATTATGAAAATTTAGAAGTAAAATTTTTAAAATATATGTTGTCTGTTCTTCTTCTATCACTAAATCAATCATGTGGCACTGAGAAATTATAATCATTTATTTCACCAAACTTTATTTATTATCTGTTGAAAGATACTAAGAAATTATAATCATTTCTTTCCTAAACTTCATCTATTAGTTTCTATTTTCCAATGTCTTTTCTCTCCATTGGAAACTCCCATACCGGATCCACCTTATGTTTTCAATCAAACAGACCAGCTTTTGCCAGTCAAACCAGGTTCAACCTGGTTCGATGTCTGTTCAATCTGGTTCCTGAAAGATACTAAGAACTTTCCTAAACTCCATCTATTGGTTTCTATTTTCCAATGTCTTTTCCCTCCATTGGAAACTCCCATACCGGGTCCACCTTATGTTTTCAATCAAAGCTTTTGCCAGTCAAACCCGGTTCAACCTGGTTCGATGTCTGTTCAATCTGGTTCAATGCAGGGGCGGGTGTTAAGACGCCTCAGAAATTATAATCATTTATTTCACCAAACTTTATTTATTATCTGCTGAAAGATACTAAGAACTTTCCTAAACTCCATCTATTGGTTTCTATTTTCCAATGTCTTTTCCCTCCATTGGAAACTCCCATACCGGGTCCACCTTATGTTTTCAATCAAAGCTTTTGCCAGTCAAACCCGGTTCAACCTGGTTCGATGTCTGTTCAATCTGGTTCAATGCAGGTGCGGTTATTAAGCCAGCTCAAATCAGACCACCCATGGGTTCGCGGTTGAACCGGTCGAATCGAACAGTCTGGACCGATTTTCTAAATCATGCACAGAGTATTCCTAACCAGCTAGCTAAGCACCAAGAAATGGAAAATTCACATATGTAGGACACAATTCTTATGAATTTACATATCTCACACCTAAAATTTCATATTTATATACATATCATTTTGGTGCTTTAAATTTATACATGAAAATATATATGTCACTTAAAAAAAAGATTAAAATGTAATGTTAAATATTTGAATGTTATTTGTGTAAATATAAAAATTTAGATGTGAGATATATGAATAAATAAGAATTGTGTGCTAAGTTTGTAAATAAGATATGTTATATCACTCTTACCGCTAGTTGGTTGTTAATCCGACGTTAACACGTAAGAAACCAAAAAAAATACAAAAAAACGATTAAATTTCTACATAGTTGCATATGATAAATACAATCAATATAATATAATATTTATCTATCATCACAACTCATAAAAACATCTCCAACATACATATCATGATACCAAATCAGATTAAATATAAACGGATTGAAGTGCTCATAATTCACAACATAATAGACTAAAAGTTCGTACAATAATGAAATGACAAAAACATATAGTCAGCCCCTATACTAGGGGAACATCATCAAGCTTAGAAAAAAAACATAATCTTCATCATCATGATCCTCCTCCTCATCAAACGGATGCATGTATCACTCACTCTAGAAATCAAAACTCTTTATCAGACATGTTAGACTATGTGCAATGAGTTGTTGTCCTTTGCGCACCTATCAGAGCTCTTCATTCATCATCGTCACATGCCTAGAAAGCTTCTCATGTTGAGCTTGTAACGAGTTAGCCCACCCACAGCTGCTCGAGAATGCTCGGCTTCAAATGTCATTCTCTTTGCTCTGAGATCGTACACTCTCCTCTTTTTTTTTCCTGTCGTCTGCATCCACAACTCAAAATCAAACTGCATAGAGGTAGAATGACTACCACTGCTGACAGAAGGTAAGGCTTAGCTAGTCATCTCCATCTGTCTCTCTTGGAGCTGCTCGCACTCCTTAAAGATTATTTTTAGTTGATTCGATATGAGACAATAAGTAGGTTTGATTTTATTACTTTACCTGCATTTATCTCTTGCAATTCTAACCTCCTTTCCTTGCAATACTCTTTCAAATTCATTATTGTTTTGATATTATCTTTTGTTTTTCCATTGGTATCAAGAACAATATTAAATATATTATCAATTTTTCTTTTTCAATATGCATAACATTCAGATCATGTCTAATCATATTGGTTTTCCAGCAAAGAAGATCCAAAAAATATTCTGCTTCATCCAATTATGCGTAACTGTAATCTAGAAGACAACTTAAGACTAATTTGGGGCTCTCAATGATATTCAAAACTTCACTAATCATCTGCAGTATATCACTTCCACTAATCCTTAGGGGCAGACTTTATTTTTTAACTCTATTTTTGAAAAAAATGCATCTTTATTCCTCCATAATGGGTGATCACATGCTAAGAACCTTCAATCACAATCAAACCAGAAATTTTTTCTTCTATGTTTTAAAGTAAATGTTTTAGACATGTCCATGCAGTATGGGCATGCATAGGCTCTTCAACACTAGCAATAAACTCACTAGTTAATTCTTTTCTTCCAGGATATAATATGTTGTTCGTCCACGATCTTAATCTTTGTATATTCATCTGCACTATAAATGTAACTCTATAGATTAATGCACTTACACATTACACAACCTATTTGAAACCTTAGGCCACCTACACATCATACACGAAACCTATAGCCCACAAATCCAAAGAAAATAAACACTAGCTAAACTCCACCCTAATTTTAGATATCACAAATTTCTATGCATTTACATGTCTCACACCTAAATTTCGTATTTACGTACATAACATAAATTTCTTATGGATTTACATATCTCACTCTTAAATTTTATTTTTACATACATCACACAAACGCCCCCCCCCTCTTAAATTTTATTTTTACATACATCACACAAACTTCTTTTGTATTTCCATATATACCCCCCCCCTCCTTCCGAAAATTGTTGCATCGGTTTTATCATTGATCCATGTTTTATATAACAACTAATATTATTAGTAATGGGAGAATGATGATATGAACAATATTTTATCGAAAAAGAAGATAAAAAACAAAGTAAAACAAATTTAGCTTTTGATGAACCCAAATTTTGAATTGTGATAAGAAAATTACAGTTCACTAACATAACAACAAAACAAATGAATTGATAAAGAAAATGAAATTAAAGGAAAAAATAAAAAATGCAACAAAAACACAGAAGAAAAAGAAGTAGAAAATAGAAAAAAAGGGGCTTATATATTATTGATCTTGTGTGTGTTGGGGGTGTTGAGGTGGTTCCTGTTCTGGGTTGGCCTCCACCTCCTCCTTCTTCTTCATTGAAGCAGTTTTTATGAGATGGTTATAGCTTCCTTTCTCCATAAACAACTGAGAAAAATGGTGTTTGCAGTAAAGAATGCCGTCCAACGCTGCGTAGCTCGATGGTGTGAGAGTGCAGCCGCCATGGGAGCACTTGAAGCAGGTCTTGTGGTATGATTCTCCCTCCACATTCAACTGTAGAATATGATAGAGACAGAGAGAGAGAGAGAATATTTAGCTGGTAAGAAGTTCATCTTAATTTGTTTCTCTTACTTTCATATATCATCATCATTTATTATTTTACTGCAATTATTTGAGGATCATTTTATAACTAATTTTTATAATTAAATAATATCCAAAATATTGATATTCACAAATTAATCGCCCAATTGATTTTTTTGAACCATGGAACAGATGCAATTACATTTGACATGATAAAACCATTGAGAATTTGATAAAAATGAAAAACATGGGTTGGAGTTTTATCATGAATTTTGATATTTCAATGAGAATTTGAAAAATAGATGGAAAATGACGGTTGATTTGTAAAAATTAAATTTAATTTACGAAGTATTTAAATTACATTTTCTAAGTACTCGTATTTATAAACGTATGCAGTGTATTTTCTTTAATAAATATATATTTTTGCATTTAATTCAAAATAATATCTTTCAATTTTTGAAATTACTCTAATTAAAAGAGATCGAAATTCAAATATCTTATATCATTTTATTTATGCTTGAAAAGAAGCAAAAAGTTAATAATAGTGATTATTTTGGAGCATGTGATATGAAATATTTGAGTGTTGATTATAAATGTAAAAATCAAAATTTAATTTTGTAAATACATTACAATTGTGTAATATGTATGTAATTTAGAGAGAGAGAGAGAGAGAGAGAGGTCAAACCTTCTCTAGAGGATAAGCTGTCTTCTTGCATACAGCACATTTGTCTTGTGTTCCTGAGAACATCTGTGATACCTTGCTTGCTGCTCTGCTCTGTAATTATAAATATTAAATAATTTACTAATTAATATCAATTAATAACAATAATTAAGCATAGAAGAAAAATAGACGATCAGTTCTTTCGTTTATTAAACTCACCAATTCAAGTTTCTCTGCTGATTTGCTTGCTGGACACAGAAAACCAAATCATGTCATATTAGAAGCAGATAATTGTACTATTCAAGAGCGAGAGAGAGGTGGAGGAAAGAATATTATGTATAGAGCTCTTATGCATGTGAATTCAATGTACAATAGTATTGTACGTGTTATAAAGCATTGTACAAGAAATCTCATGCATATAAACTCTAGTAATACATTGAAATTGACCAGTGAAACCTACTTGACACGTGAAATCCCATCATTAGACTCGCAAATGAGTAACGACGTAATATTTTTTTCAAAAAAAGGGAGGGAGAGACTAACGGCTATGAAATTTCTTGGAGAAGGAGCCAGTTTCCTTGAAGAGCTGCTCAAAATGGGGCTTGCAGTACAGCACACCGTCCATGGATGAGTAGTTATACATCTGAAATTAATACAAAAGCAATCATTTTTCTGCAAAAATTAACTATATAATGATTCTTTCAGCATTCATAAATTTATATTCTGAAAACCTAATAAAAAAATTTTCCAAATAAAAAGAGAAATATGAATACTTACAGCGAGAGTGCCGCTGCAATGGGTGCATTTGAAGCAGCTTTTATGATAAGCTACACTGTCAGCCATGAGCAGGTCGATAAAATGAACCGTCTTCCCGCACGTCTTGCACTTATCCTGCGTCCCAATGAACGACGACATGGGAGGAAGTCCTGTATTTCAAAAGCGGAGCAGAAGAGGAAGATCGATCCACACGCCCTCTGATCCCTACAAAAAGCAAAATCAGAGGGAAAAAAAAGTGATCGTTAGATGATTGAAATCGGATTGAGTGCTGATAAAGTCATTAAAAATTGAATCTTTTAGAAAAAAAATGGAAAAAAGAGAGGTTTTTTGTGAGACCTTCCTTGGCTTTTGAAATGATGGGAGCAAGCGGCGATGAAGGAGAGCGATACAGGGAGAGGGTAAAGAAGAAGAAATTAACACCGTTAGCTTTTCAGTTTTGGTCTGTTGTGGAGTGAAAGATGGGGAGGAAATGTAGGAAGAAGTGAGCTGCCCAACATAAAGATTGGTCAAAACTTGAATTTTTATTTTTATTTATTTTTAATTTTATTTTACTAAAATTGACAAACATAGAATTTTGATGCACTGTAAAATCAGAATTTTGTATAATTTGTATACATATCATTAAATATTTTGGGTTTGCACAACTAATATTTGAATTTTTATATTTATTTATACAATTGATTTTCTGTAAATCTGTCATAATATATAAAAAAAAAAATCAACTATCACTAAATTATATAAAAAAAGTATAATTTTTATTATTATTTAGAAATTAGGATGTGATATATATACATTTATAGAAATTAATTTAGTTTTATATTTTTATTAGTATTTTAAAAATATAATCAGAATATTTTAAGCTAATTTATTGTTAATAATGATTCAGCCTCTTCTGTATTATCTTTTTCCAAATGTGGGAGTTCAGAGTTGGTCAAGTGCACCGTTGGATTTATATTTTGACAGTTTGTTAGTGTAGATATGTGCTACATTTTTGGGCTGTTGATACATTTGGGAGAAAAAAGAAAAAAAATTGAAGATTTGCATACATGCCACTTAATTTCTATGTATTTACATATCGTTTTTGGGCTGTCGATACATTTGGGAGAAAAGGAAAAAAATTGAGTATTTGCATACATGCCACTTAATTTTTATGAATTTACATATCCGACCTAAATTTCGATCTTTACACAAATGCAACGTTACTGTACATTTAAAAGTTGAAGTAATGATATTTTTTATGTGATAAAAATGAAAATTTTGGATGGTATAAATGTAAAAAAAAATTAATTTTAGTGTTAGTTATGCAAATAGATAGGAGTTAAGTGGTATATATGCAAACGCCCCCCAGAAATGAGTATGATACATGAATAATATATTAGTTGGGTCTCAAAATAGGTTTCATAATTTAAGCCTCTCCCTCCATCTTCCTCTAGAACTACTATTTAGAGCGAGTAGGAGCTCATAACATTGTTTTGTATTTATAACACTTATAGTACATTAATATCATAAACCTATGCATGAAGAGGTGTATTTTACTTTAGGAAAGTAGTGGCTGTGGCATTGTTTATTTGATGCTAAAGAGTTTAGGGGTATGCATGTAAATATGAATGTTTAGGTGTTACATATGTAAATAAATAAGAGTTTAGTGGTAGATACATAAATACATAAGAACTGTGTGGTACGCTTGTAAATTTCCTAAATAAAAATATTTTATTGAAAATAAAAAATACAGAAATCCCAAAATAGAATCAAAGAGTGATTAAAGTTGCAAATGTTATACAGGAAAAAAAAAAGAATGTAACCCAATGCAGAAGAGATTTTACAAAAGTAATCAACAAACAATTTTTTTTTTCTAAAGTTTAAATCCCTTTCAACCACTGGTATTCATGACTATGGCAGCACAACCTCCTGACACAATATAAGATCAGAAACAGTTTTCCCATGTCGATCGATCCTTCTAGAACAATTGACGCCGCCATCTAGAATGTTCCGGACCACAACATTCAAAGAATGTATTCCTCTGACCTCATATATCTCCACAATCACCTGCTCCAGCTGCTCACTTTTCTGATCTGTAACCATGGGATTAGAGAAAGGAGAGAAATCCAGCAGAGATGAGACAACTCCTTTTACCCATTCAGGAGTGATTATTAATCTTAGCTTCACAATGTCTCCATGGAAATGTGGGATAATGGAGAAGTTCAAGTCATTTCCTTTGTCTCCTGCTCTACTGTGAGCAATTTGATAGAGAGGGATCTTCTTTCCTGATGGAGCTGGTTCAGGGGATGTAGGGTGGTTTTTGACATAATTTTTCTTTGGAATGGTGAGTTGGTTGCTCTTTTCTCTTGGATGGTTGGGTATGGATGAAATATTGGATCTCCTTGCTTCTGTTCGCCAGAAGACTTTTTCGCGGTCAACCTGAATAAAGATGGGGGTTATTTAGGGGCTGTTTAGATGCAAGTTGGATATAACTCGAGTATCGAGTATGAGTTAGTAAGTCCTGAAAATAGTTTGGAATTACATCTGTTAAATGTTATTAAATCCTGATAAATTATTGGGTTATTTGTTTTACGATTTAAGATTTGTGAAAAAATTTCTTGAATTAGTTGAATCCTATGGAATGGCGGGACTTGGGCACATTTGAGGCAGCTTTTCGGCACGGTGTGTTTTGAAAATGCCGGATTACCTGTTTGGAAACCACGGAACGTTGACGTTGTGGGATAAGTTAGGTTAAACGTGAGCTGCGGTTCAACCCCGCGACTTGCATTTCTTCGCTATTTTATTACGTCGCTACCCCGAGTAACACCTCCCCGTGACCTGCTCTCTGCACTCTACCATTTCTTTTGCCCTAAGGTAACGCATCTCTCGCCTGTCTCTCTTGCGCCTCTCTCACTCCCCTATCCAGTGGCAACATGTTGCATTTCTCCTCTCCATCTTCCCTCCGATCTATGACTCTATTTGGTTATTGTGCTCTCCGTCCTCCCACAGTATGATCCATCATATATCTCTTTGTTTTGGAGTTAATTTTCGATTTGTGGCTTACTGTTTGTGATTTGTGACTTTCTGATTTACGGTTTGAAGTTTTGAGGTTGGGAATTTGCAATTTAATTATGACTTTCTGATTTACGGTTTGAAGTTTTGAAGTTTTGAGGTTGGGAATTTGCAATTTAATTTTGAAATAATTACATAAAGGGCACCCAAAACATTACTATTTACAAATCAAGCACCCAGGTGATTTTTTGAACTATGAAACCGATGCATTTTCGCTTAAAATGATCAAACCATTATGAATTTGATTAAAATGAAAAATATGGGTTTGGGTTTTATCATGTCCTATGATATTTGAGTGAGAATTTGAAAAATGAATCAAAGAAGATGCTTGATTTGTAAATAGCAATGCTTTGGGTGTCCTATATGTAATCGCCCCCTTTTTTCTTGTGCTCTGTGCTATGTGCGCTATTCGGTTGATGGTGCTATCCGGTTGGTGGTAGTTGTGATTCTGTGGTGGTTGTTCGAAATAGTGCTTGTGATTTTTTATGGCGGTGATGTTGCAATGTGCATTGTGGGTTTGCCCAAATTTTTTTATGGCGATGAATTGTGGTGGTTGCCCGAAATTGTGGTAATGGTTTCGTCGTGGTTGCCCGAGATTATGGTCGCCCAGTCTTGCTCAATCAGCTATGCTAGTGATGGCGTGGTTGCGATGGGTTGATGGTGGTGGTGGTGATGGCGGTGGTGGTGTGCTGTTGGTGTGGTGAGGAGATGTGGTATTGTGGTGTTGGTGGTGGTGGTAGTCATGTTGTGGTGGTTGTATGGTGTAGTAGTTGTGTTGGTGTGGTGCGGAAGTGGTGGTAATGGCGTTTTGTGGAGGTGATGGTGTGGTGTTATTGGGTTTTAAAATGGTGGTGGTTGCGATGTTGTGTTGGTTGTGTGGTGTGCTAGTGATTGTGCAGTGTCATAGTGTCGATGTGGTAGTGTTGGTGTGTTACTGTTGGTAGTGGTGGTAATGGTGGTAATATGGTGTGGAGGTGATGGTGCGGTGATAAAGGGATTTTGGTGGTGTTGTTGTTGGTAATGTGGTTGTGGTGACAGTGGTGATGTTGTGGTGGTTGTGTGGTAGTGGTGTTGATGTGGTAGTGGTGTTGGTATTGCGGTAATGGTGTGGTGTTGATGTGGTGGTGGTGATGATATATTGATAGTGCTAGTGATGTGGTTGTGTGGCGTGGTAGTGATTTTGTGGCGATGTTTCCTTTCATTTACATTTTCAAGTTGTGGTATCTTAAATGAAAGTTTTTGTTTTTTTCGACAAATATTTTTGTTGATTATTTCTTTTCAATATCACTCATAGTGTCGCTGAGGTAGTGTTGGTGTGTTACTGTTGGTAGTGGTGGTAATGGTGGTAATATGGTGTGGAGGTGATGGTGTGGTGATAAAGGGATTTTGGTGGTGTTGTTGTTGGTAATGTGGTTGTGGTGACAGTGGTGATGTTGTGGTGGTTGTGTGGTAGTGGTGTTGATGTGGTAGTGGTGTTGGTATTGCGGTAATGGTGTGGTGTTGATGTGGTGGTGGTGATGATATATTGATAGTGCTAGTGATGTGGTTGTGTGGCGTGGTAGTGATTTTGTGGCGATGTTTCCTTTCATTTACATTTTCAAGTTGTGGTATCTTAAATGAAAGTTTTTGTTTTTTTCGACAAATATTTTTGTTGATTATTTCTTTTCAATATCACTATTATTACGATAAAAGAAATTAGTTCATCCGCTATGTATAATAAAGGTGCAAACTAATATTTTGCGACCTCTGCTTTAAGAAGATGGAATTGGGAAATATGCCAAGAACCTATTTTAACAAAAAGGGTTGATAAAATATTATAAAAAAGTTTAAGGAAAACAGAGAAAGTGAATACGATAGAATGCAATTAAAAAATAATTGGGATCAATCAAAAAAGGATTGAAAATTTTAGAGAGAATTAAAGAGAGGATTCACGGGCTTGGTTTGAGATCCGATAAAGTAAACAATTGATACTTCGGAAGAATGGCAGGCCGAAAAATTGAAGGTGAGAATTTAAGAAACGTCTAGTCCTTTAATCAATTGTATTTATTCTTCAGATACATTAAGATCTTAATCTTCTATTACTTTGTAGGTATTTGTCACGCACATTGACTTCAATAGAGCTGATGAAGATCATTCACAAGTCTCTATTGAAGCATATGAATATTGCCTAAGACAATTTTTATCACAGGCTGAAAGTGATTTGCCTGAAACTTGTAGTCAGGATGGGAAGAAGCAGAAGAGATGATAGAGTTGAGAGAGTGAATTACGAACGTCATCTTTGGCGGTTGCATAAAGCGATTGTTTGTTTCCGTGTTACTTTATTTACAATTTGTTGTGAAAACGTTTATTATTTATTGTATTGATAGTTTATGCAATAATGCCCATTTTGAATTTCAATGTAGGGTGTCTTCTGTTTCCCGTTCTTTTGCATAAATTTCTTCCCACTTGGATGGTCTGTGAGGCAACCGAGGGAATAAAATGTAATGTAAATTTTTATTACATTTTTTATTTTTTGATTTGGAGGTCTATGATGATATATTCAACTATATGAGTTCTTCTAGATGACCTATAAGTTGTTATTTGTTCTTGCACACATGCAATCGCCATGAAGGTAACCAAGTACCTCTCTTTTCTTAGTCGTATGACTTGGATGGCCTTTGAGATAATATGCATATATAACACATACGAACTCCGTATTACGTGGTTTAAAAACAAGTAAGAACCCCTTTTTTATAAGATCTACTATCTTCTTGTGGTGGTAGATTCGTTGACTTATAGTATGTTCTCTGAGACCTCACAATTTCATAAAACTTGAATTGAGTATTTATACTATTCTTTATTACTAATTTTGATATAAGAGTTTGCACTTTGTGATTTTAAACTTTCAGAAAAGATGAACTCAAAGACTTCCAATACTTCTAGAGCATTGTACTGCTACTGTGAACTGCAATGCTCCCTACGTACTTCGCGACTGTTTTATAGGTGAGCTATGAGAGAGAGTTTTATAAGTGTCCAAGGAGAAGAACAAAAAATTGTGACTTCTTTAGGTGGACGGATCAGTTCGAGGATTCCACCGCCGATAGTGATTAGGCATAGAGACTTTTGTTGGAGTACGAATTATCTTGTGACATTAACCAATTGCATTTTAAAAATAATATTATCATATTATTAATCGTTATTTTAGTAACATTATTTTTAATTTTGATTTTCGTGCTATTCACTGTTTTGTGAGCTGTTCATTTTTTATTTTATAACATTCAAACTGGATATTTGCTTTCAAATATAAAACGTGCTAGCATGATTGGTTCGGTTATAAAAAGCACTATTGTACAGGAGCAGAAAAGTTATTTGTTCAGAAATAGTTGCAGCACATCAGTTATAAAACTGCAAAAAACAAACAGATGTTCAGCTCTTCTACAACTTTTGCGCAGCCGCTTTTTAATAAGTTGTGGCTGCCCCAAATAGACCCTTAAAAATACTGAATGAAGTGAAAACATGATCTCCGACGCACCTTAGTGATGCATTTACATACTTCTTAGTGCATATTGATGATGTATTTGAACACTTTTTGGCAATGATTAGCATAATTTTTGAGATATTTTAATTGAATTTAAAACTTGTTTCATTGTGCACGCATGACTTGAAAGTTTACATATTTTATTGTGAATTTGTTTGTTGTTTGTACAATTATTTTGTCATTGGGATGCATGCAATAATTCATTTTGAATTTCTTGAGGACTATCTTTGTGAGCTTGCATGCATGTATGATGTATCTTTGTGAGCTTGCATGCATGTATGATGTATTTGGTGGCGAACTTTGAGTTAAAATCTTTTATGCACTTTAAGGTGTTAATTGTTATCCATGTGATTGAAATTTACTTAAGCGGACCATGCAAGAAGTTAGTTTTAATATTATAAATAGAGGCCAACCCTTTGTTCATTCCCGCTATACTAGTTTTTATCTTCTTCAAAGTTTTGAAAGTTTGGGTGTGGTGAGAAAGTTTTGCCCGGCTCATGTTTGAGTTGTCAAATTCATTGCAAGTCCCTTCCAAACCCTATTTTAGTTTCTTTCGTCCACTATTACGCCCCCCTGTTTAGAAATTTTGTTCTCATTCATCATTAACATTCTTCATTTCACCTTATTTTCATTTTTTATTATGAATTTTAGCATTTAATTCCTTTTTGTCTTGTGTTTGTCCCATGAATGTCATTTTAATCTTATCCCGCTAGTGTCTTATTAATCTGAATTTTGGCAGCCCTCTACCATTACCCCTTACATAGGAGGCAATGACAGAATCCTGGGCTTGCCCAAAATGACAGGAAAAGTGTGCATGAGAGCTGTAAACACCACGAATAAGTCCTATAATCCCAATATGTAATAATAGGTCTATACGAGGCTTCAAAGTTATATGAAATTTTTTAGCATGAATTTATCTCCTGCATCAAAAAAGATGCACATTAGTACTTAATTTTGGTGGTTCGTATCTTGTCCCTTAAACATAAAGAGAAAGTCAAATACGATAATTCACTTACATGAGAAATTTTCAAATACACTACTTCCCAGCTGAGTTAAGAAAGGAAAAAATATGTGCTCATCTTTGGCGATTTAACAAGATCAATTTTGCACTTCATACCTTCGTGTGCACGAGGCAAAAAAATTGTTAAATCTGATAAGGTCGAAATCCACAAATTATTTGGTTCTCTCTCTCTCCATTTTTACTTTTTTTTTACTTTTTTTTTTAATTCCATTTGAGAGAGAAAGGGAGAGAGAGAGAGAGTGAGAGAGAGACGGTAAGAGGAGTGACGGAGAGAATTAGATAAATTTAGAGATAGGAACAGAGACAGAGACAAAGATATGGAAAGAGAATGAGATGGAGGAAGATACAGATAGTGAGAAGAGGCAGGAGGTGGAGGGGTAAATAGAGAAGAATAAAGACTGAGTTTGAGAGGGGGCAGAGGGGGGAAAAGGGGGAGAGAAATTTTGAAAAAATAACATCGGTGATGACATTGCGTTAAGGAAGGTGGAAAGACTATTACCAATTGTTCTTTGTCATCGTTGTCGCATTTGATCATATTGTATTGTGAACCAAAAATGGGGTTCAACAAATATTCACTAATAAATACAAAGGGCATTAAAATGGATCAAGTTTATTATAAACCGATTAACCTAACAAATCTACAAAAATCAATCATGCATGTTGCACAACTTTGGCTTGCAAAGACACTAAGTTCATATTTTCATACTTTGAATAAACTATAAACATACTTAAGAAATAAATCTTTTTCTCTACAGAACTGTAGAAAAATATTCTGTCGTGGCCCAGCATGGGAGTTTGAAATTACCAAAGCGAGAATAGAAGAATAGACGGTGGAAAAAATTTTCTATCACTATCTAATATAAGTGATCATCCAAATAATCAAAAGAGCTACTAATGAGATAAAATTTAAATCAACATAAAAAAAATCATGAATAAAATTGTCTTTCACTATTTTGGTTGTGCTTCTATAAATATTTCCTACATTCAATCATTTTCTAACTCAACATTTAAACTTGAAAATATTAGTTTAAAATATGATGAGCTATGAACAAGTCAATGATTAATAGTACTTCTAAACTACAATAACACAATAGATAAAAAAAAAAACATTCATGTTAGCCAAACATATTGAATCAGTATAAACATAATTAAGAATTTATTATTCACTTATGATTATTTAAGAATGTTTAGAACATTCTATCATATAGTACAACATTTTATCTTATTTATACAATTTACATTAATCATAGAAGCACCGTCTAAAATTTCACCAATTAAGATACGTCAATATCAATATATTTTTTCAAATTAACAGTTTACTTACACAAATATCTTAGTATCTCTAGCTAGTAACATAAACGAATGAACTTTATTAATCAATATGTACATACAAGCATTCTATGCAATCCATATACTTCACATTTTAATATCATTCATTATAAAGTAAATATGTCTTATAAATAATGTATAAAAACTTACAACATTCATATCAATATATTTAATATTATAAAATAATGATTGAATCAAAATAAAATATTACAACTAGAAAAAATAAAAAAATGCCACTACATCTTAGATTTTAGAATATCGGCTTGATTTTATGAGAAATCATCCAGTAATGTTCCACTTCTTCCTCGTTATTCTTCAAATATTTAAATGAATTTTAGATTTCTACCAACTAAAAATTATTTAATTAAAATTTACCTAAAATCAATCAAACCTTCAAGCCTTGCTTGTACATCCCCCCTTGCGCTCAAAATTTACATGAAGTTTTGGTGTCACATAAAATTTGCCAACACGCCAAGCTCGATAACTCGTCACGGGTAGCTCTTTCCCTTACACCGCTCACCTACACACACCCGTTCGTACTTCTATGGCTTGTAACCTTTGCGAGTCACACTTACACGTGCAATCTTTCACCACTATCTCTCGTTCATCTCCTCCTCACTCCATTACTCGATTTCAATTCATCTTCTCTCTCTTTCTTTCACTACTTGTTAATGGGCATTCTAAATCCCCATCTATTTTTTCTCCCCGAATGACAACAAGAGCACTCGCATTAGTCCAAGATCCACAATAGCCATTTATTTTATTGGAAACATAATCTTTTTTCACCTATAAAAAATTTGTTCCCAAAATTGACAACATCCCATAGCTTACTAGAATTATATAGCATGATTATTTATCACAATATCATAAAAAAAAAAACAAAACAAAAAATTTTGTTACTTGATATCATAACAATTGAACGCCATACATTATCAAATATCAACTTTAAAACAAATTTCTAGGTTACTAGAACAAAAAACTTCATATAAGATAACATTTTAATATAATACTAACTATAACAATATTTGATAAAAAAGTTTCAACATCATTATTTATAGCAATAAATTTATCAGACTTTCCACAAGCGAGGGTATAAACCTGAGAACGGACATTCAAAAAGCTTAATTCTTCTAGATTTGTTTTGGCAGACATTGTTGACCTCATTTTTAGTAAGGTCTAATTTTCTTCTTAAGATTTAGGGACTAGCCTTAGGATCCTTCTTTTTTACTATCTTAGAACCTTAGTGATGGGGCACATCTCATTTTATAAATCCAAATCACCTATTTACTCTTTTGGAGTTTCGCATGTGTGGTCCTTGACCTCTAGCACATAGAAGGTTGAAACTAACATGAGGGAACTCGAAATGAGTTTCTATAGAACATTTAAGCCATAAGATTGCCTTTTGCACAATTTGTCTATAGGACATTTAAGCCATAAGATTGCCTTTTGCACAATTTGCACATTCGCGCGCACAAACTTCGCAGTTCAAACTGTCGACATATTCGATTACCACAATTCGCATCGTCCGCGCTGTCATTTATAAAAAATTTAAATAAATTTTTGAAACGATCGATCGCGAACCAAAATTTTGACGAAAATCAAATTCGACGCATTTTTGTCTCGATCGCCGAAAAAGTTGCCGACCGTCGACGAAGTTGTAAGGACGACCCCGGATGACGAAATGGACCTCGTCGACGCGCACAAAACATCGATTTTACAAAACGTCGATTTTAGCTAGAAAGGACACCTATTTTGCTAAGGCGCCGCACAAATAAATCATATGAAATTTGATGTTTTAAATAAAAAAAGAAAAAATCCTTATTTTAAAATTCCTAAATCCCTAATCCTTAATTCACTTACGCACGTCCGCCCCTTCCTCTCCTGTTCGCGAAACCGACCCAACCGAGCCTCCCTTCTCCTCGCCGAGCTCCCCTCTCTTCCTCGCGAAGGATCGGCCTGAGGTCCCCTCCCTCATGCTCTGGTAAGGCTTCCACCTACTCCCTGTCGCGCTCCAGCTCTCTACCCGCCACGCTCTCTGTCGTGCCTTGTCGCGCTCGGCTCACCGCCCAGCTAGGTGAATGTATTCTTCCTCCTCCCTCTTCTACTATAAATACCCCACTTGGGGAAGGATTTTAAGGTTGGCCGAAATTCTGGAGAGGGGGAGGTGCTGCCAAAATTTTGGGTTGTTGTTGGACTCTCCCTGTCCGGTTCATCTTGTGTGTGATTGAGGTCTTCTGGAAATTCTGTGGGTAAAGCTCAAGTGAGGTAATCCTCTTTTTCTTTCTCTGGTCGTTTAATGCTCTTGTTGGTTGCTTGGTGTGCATGAGATAAGTAGTTAGGTTTATGCAGTTCAAAATTTTGAAAGCCTTATTTTATGAAGTTTTGAAATCCTTGAAAACATCATTTAGAAAAGTCTGAGATGTTTATGATTTGGGTTTATGTTGCTCAGAAGCTTGGAAGTTGTCCCTGTTTCTCTTTTGGTAGTTTGTTATGTTCGGACAAAGGATTGTCATTCGATAAAATCACCTCACTTGTTGCTTAGCATGCTTAAATGATGGTTTCTTTGGAACTTTTAGGGCAGCCTACATTCCTTACCTGCTCTCTATTTCACTGCTTTACTGATATACATGATTAAATGCATTGGAACCCCCATATTAGCATGCTTAGAAAGGGCCATATAGTTGCTATCATATAATTGCTGGAGGATGTAGAAAAATGGAAAATCATTTCCTTCTATCTTCTGAAATTTGTTTCGACCGGCTTGGGTAATGAATGGATTTTCTGTTTTCTTAGCTCATGGTGGTGCTTAATAATTGTAGCTTTGGTGCTATATCTTTGTGAAAATCTGAAAGCTTGGGTGTTCTCTTTGTGAAAATCTGAAGTTTTTGACATTTTTTTTTTTAGGAATCTGAAAAAGCGGTGGTTCCGTTTTTAGGAGAAGTCTGAAAATTTTGGGCATTCGCAATGTTTGGAGCTTTACCTAGGAGATGGTGGTTTGTATCGTTCAAGTAATTTCATATATGATAGCCTCTACCTCAAACTTGACGTGGATTTAAAGCTGATTTATATTCACTTCACTCAATTTATATACATTTACATCTCTAACACCTAGGTTGCATTTCTGGGTCAGATTTACATGCGTACCACTGGATCTCTTGAGTATTTGCATATATGCACGATAATGAAAAGCTGAATAGATATGCTAAATTTCTGTATAGTTGGTGTTACAGAAGAGTTGTGTATTCTAGGTTTTGCTATACCTGGCGTTAATGAATATATATATATACACACACACTTGGCGTTGAAGAATTTGTTGTTTTGGAGTTCGGTACAATTAGGGTTGAAGAGGAATTAGATATTTGGGATTCCTTTATAAGTTTTGTCCATGAAAAAGTTATATTCTGGGCATATAGTTCCAATTGTTTTCACACAAAAAAAAAGGGTTTATTCTCTTTTGCTAAGGGATATTCACACACACGCAACACAATTCTTATGCACTTATATATCTTAATTAGACTCTCATATTTACATATGCGACACTCAATTTATATTACTATCGAAACGGGTAGAATGATGAGATAAATTTTGGGTGTTAGATATGGGAATTCATATGATTTATGTGGTATGCAGATAAAACTTGTCTCTCCACATTTATGCCGCTCAAATCTTTAATATCGCATAGGAGGTGCCTCCATCTTTTTACTGTGAAAGATATCTTTTTATGCATGAGATTAAAATACTGAATGCCATGTGTACATTAATATGAAAGCTTTGGTAGGCAATTTTCTCAATTAATTATGTGTTTACATATATAGCGTTTAAATTTCGTATGTATATGCGCAGAATTTTTCAGAATCCCTGCATACTCATGTAAAATGTAAAACAAATGTATGTCCGCTGTTCCTCATCATCCCTAAGCATCTACACATGTAATATCTAAATTTTGAAGTGTAGGTTTGCTAGTTTTGAAATCTCAACACTTGCACTTATATAAATCTGATTTGTGGATCTAAGTTTACATATTATTTTGTTATTCTCATATATTTACATTTCTAACACTTGGCTTCAAACATAAAATTTCAGATTTTATATCTACATATCTATCAGTTAATCTTCAATGTTTAAATATATACCATCAAAATTTTAAATGGCTATTTTCTACTCTATATTTGTGTCAATTTGAGAAGATTTTTGGAGGCTTTTATACATCGATTTGGGCACTTAAAGTACTGACTTTTGGAGGTTTTTACGCACCTTTTGAGATTGATTTGATCATCATTTTGAAAAAAATTTAAACGCCTTTAAGCCGATTCACTTGCGGTTTTGCCTTTGCTTAGCTGGTGTTTCTAGAAGTGGGTCGGCCTCCTTCTCTGTTAACTAGCTTTTGTTATATTTTTTTTTATCTATGGTTAAGTCAAAAATGAGAATTTAATTATTTAAAAAACACTTAAAAAATTATTTGAGGATTAGTTGGAAAACACTTAATTGGGTAAAAAACCTTAAATCATTTCAAGCACAGGTTAAAGTGTAGGCTTCATAAATTTTATGAGCACACCCTAGATGATTGTTCATTTACATAATTTTCGAATGAATGATGAAACTACGCATTTGACCTCAATTCATAAGTTAGTTAAAATGATAGACATAATGATACATCAAGATGTGGTTCATTACTTCCTTTTAATTAAATCAAGTAGTGAAATTTCCGCCATGACTTAACCTACAGTGAAACTCAATGCTCCAAGATTTAAGTTTGAGCCTTACACTCAAATCCTCCTGACAATTGGGGACCTCCTAACAATTGGGGACATTTTTAATGTCACATATAAGTCACATACTCCTGGTTCTTTATGCGTGACATCGTGTTTTGTTTTACTCATTCGTGTTTTTTTTTTATTATGATTTTCTTATACTGGATTTTCTAGCAATTTGTTTAAGCTTCCTGTGATTTGTTGTTTTCTTTATTGCATTACTTACTTTAATGCACTTGTTAAACTCCTTGGGTAGAGAACAGTAGGACATACGTCAGGAGGTACACCGGGCCCTTGAGACCCAACAATTGCATGTATATTTAAACTTAACATTGAACTTGAAACTCCTACGACATGGAGCTTTGAGCTAATACCGTGGGCAGCAAGATAGGGATTAACAGAAAATCAACTTCGAGAGAGAGTTAGCAACAACAAACTTTTCCTTAGAATTAAACAAGTCATAAGATTTCGAGGTGGTTTACCTGGCGGGACATAAATCCTCACTTTATCTTTTAGATCTTTGCACAGCCAGACTGTGTCATCTAAGCCCTAACTCGCTTTAGGTTCCGAGATTGTCGTTCGATACAACGTAAACCCTCATATTTTCCAGACGATTTGTATGACTGTGTCACACAAATATAAGTCATAAATAATAATAAATGACAGGATGTAATATTTAATAATATCTCTCCGAAATTGAAGTCTAACCATAGGATAGTTTGGGAAGTCACCGAGATTTTCCTCAGGATTCATGACATCCCCTAATTTCTCTTCCTTTGGATTACATAACAATGTTCCAAATTTGAGACTTTCCCATTTGACACTCCTTGGTCGGATCTTTGAAAAGTCTCACCCTTTGAAATTCTTGAAGACAATATTTTCTGATCTAAATTGAGAGTTTTCTTAGGTGACTTCGGTTATTTAAGATGTAATTAATTATAGGGGTTTGCCCTTATAGGAAACTTTAAGAACCCAGATAATATAAACTCTATCTAACCTTTCAATTTAGATAGGGGAACTTGTCGGTCAACATAAAGGTTCGCAGACTAAAACGGGTGGCATAAATTATTTAATCGAGCCTCACCAGTAAGTAATTATGTCTGTTCCTCGGGATAGATGTATCACTTACGGTGTTGTGCTCGTTTATTTAAATTATTATCTATATGAGATCGGTTCGATCTCGTAGTTTTAAAATTAAGCAAATACTTTTTAAAATTATATATATTATATTAAATCAAATATCTCTTTTCCAATCTGGCGATTGACAGACATCTACATATTGGAGTATATGGAAATACTAATGGCTAATTGTTATCAAGGAATGATTTTAAGAGTGCTTAAACCTATAAAGGATTAAGATTAAAGAATTAATTTGCCTTAAGGAATTCCACTAGTTTTCCTTCATAATTGTAGGCGATCATACAATATATATTTCATGGGTAATGGAGCCACCCAAACTCTTAAACTCCAAAATGACATGTAGGCTACTTCAAGCATCTCTATAATTATTTAATTCATTGCCTTCAAAACATAGTACTGGTCTATTTTGTCGCTAATAAACTACAATGAAGAAGCAAAATTCATAAAAATTCATTCAAGCCATGTATGCGGTAACATACCTGCTCCTTTAGAAGAAGTATCTCCTTTTTGTGCCCAGTGCTGCATTTCACAACAAAAAAACTCATATATAATATAATTAGATTTTATATATGGAAAATTATTCTGCAAAAACAAATACAACATATTGTATTAATTCATTCATCCAATTCATGTTAATATGAATATTTAGGTGTTAAATATACAAATACATAAGAATTACGTGGTATGTATTGTAAATGCCCCAAAAATAAAAAGTATGAAGATGAGTGTGTATGTGTGGGTGGGGGGGGGTGTTGGGTGTGAGAATTGGTGCAAGTGAACAGCTATTTGAACGACGTCTACAAAGTTTAATCATTCATTTTACTTGAGAAGAGTGAGGATGAGATAATAAAAGTACAAATTAAGAAGTTCTATGAAAAGAGTATTAAAAAAATCTCCACAAAAAAATTTTTGGGGTCCATCTTTTAAGTGACTCAATCACAACGGGAAGAGTGCCATGCACCTTTGCTCGGAGGAAAAATCTTGATGCGGCACTGAGTTAATTTTTTAGGTGAGTGCAGCACTTCGCATATGAAAATATTAATAAAAGAGCACACAGCAAAACAATTCATCGTGTAAATTTGTTGTTTTAGAAAAATTAATGGATCTAATTCAAGCTTATTTAAACCCCGGGTATCTAATACTGAAATAGTAGAGTTGACCTAAGCAGTACCTAATTGAAACCTAAGGCTTTAAAATTTGATGCAATTTATAAAAAAAGGGCATTACATAAAGAGCGCACAATTTATATGACTTTACATATCTCACATTTAAACTTTTATATTTATGCACATAGCACTCAAATCTTTCATATCACATCAAAAATAACAAAATTAGCACTTTTTAGAAGTGAAATGTACCTTTTCATGCATAGATTTAAAGCACCAAAGAACTATCAATGTAAATATGAAAGTGTAGGTGTGAGATATAAATATACATAGGAATTGTGTACTATAGATGTAAATTTCCCTAAAAAAAAAATGTAAAACAGAACACACAATACACGTTCCACTAACCTGATACCTCCACCGCCCGCAGGCCCATTTGTGTAGAGAGCCATGAACTCTTCAACAAAGTGAATGGCATGCTCCTTCAGCTTAAACGAGCCATCCATACGAAGCCTTACTTCCATTAATTGCTCTGACGATGAATTTCTGTTACTACTGCAGGCTGCTTTCAGGCTGTCATATCCAATAATGTAAGAAATAATGGAATCTTTAATTCCAGGGTACTTCTCATCAATCCATGACCTGACCTAAAGAAGAATTTAAATGTGGTGTTAGCCAACAGAGCCAGCTCAATTCAATCTGCAAGGAAATACCATGAAAGATTATGGGACTATTAACGAACAATTCAAGAATCACTGTAATCTTATGAGTAAAGAGCCAAAAGAGTCCATCAATTATTTATATGGGGCCATTTTAGTCCCATGGTCTATAAAATGCCAAATTAGTCCCCATAGTTTTTAAATTGGGGTTAAAAGTGACTCCTTGGGGACTATTTCAGCCCATATTAAAAAAAAAATTGGGAACTAAATTGATACTTTTATAAACTCTAGGACTTAAATACCCTCTTGCAAAAAGTCAGGAGACTTCTTTGACACTTTGCTCATAATCTTATGAATAGGATTGTAGTTTTCTACATGAAACCATTTTAACATGCACAGAGAGCTTTTCCAGCAACATTAAACATTATGACTTTTTAAACTGAATGATAACAACATGAATCAAATTCACTAACCAGAAAATCTGCTGCCTCGGCACGCAGTAGACATTTATATCCTCCATAAGATATCTCTCCCCAGCCTTTCCATCCGCATTCCTGGAAATCATCAGAGTTAGAAGCGCGCAAAAATACCCAAATTGATAGAAATGAACATTTTAAAATGAGTGCGGCAAAATTAAAGAGAAACTGACGGTAAGCAATAAGAAGCTTTATTTAAATTGATTGAAATGAGATTTAAAATGTGTAGTAAAATTAAAGAGTTTAGATTGTGTTGGGAACCATCCAAGCTCCTCAGAAGGCTGTGGATAAGGTTGGCGAGAAGCAGCTCTACCGTAAAAGAAAGGTTCGCTAATGAGTTGTAGACAGTAGTAGAATAGTTAGGAGCTTGTTATTTTCAAGAATATTTTATAGATTGAACTAAAGAGCTGTAGTGATACTGGAATTAACCAAACAATAATAAAATAATAAATATTATTATCAAAAATAAATATATGATTACAATCAATAATACTTGAAAGAGAAATACAATGACAAACACAAACAAACACAAACAAAAACAACTAAACTTTATCCAAAGGTGGTGGTCGGATTTGGTGAGTGAACGGCAGGAGGAGGGTGGCGAGGCGGCGGATGGCTGCAGGAGGAATGGGAAGTTGCGGTTAGCTGTGGTAGGAAAAAGTGGGGGTTGGCTGGCTAAAATCAGTGGAAAAATGACAGCGAGGAATCAGCCACTTGCTGTCCCAGGCAGCTGTATAAAAGAAAGTGGGCCGGACTGCAGGAAAGGCACCCAGAAGTTTTGTTCCGGACTGTAGCAGCAAAGGAGAGGTGGCTGGGAGCGAGGATAAGCAGCTGGAATGAGGAAAATAGATGGCCGAGTGCCTGGTCTGCAGGAAAAAGACAGGAATGCTGCTGCCTACGGAAACTGCAGCAAGGAAAAGGGAAGTATTTGAAAGGGGAAGGGTTGCAGATATTAGGGAAATAGGAGATACACACAACCTCAGGACAACCTATAGCCGGAGCACCTTCTCATCTTTGATATAGCACGAGGAGGGAGAAACTGGGACACCGATGGCTTTCCTAAGTTATAAACTCTGACACAACACATATCTATATGAAAGGACTAAAATGAATTAAGAATAATAGGAAATAAAGTATAAAAATGAAAACAGTATTATTTTGGCCCGCCTCCCGTGATCAGGGGGAGTGGCAGCTCGCATCCCACGTCCAAAGCGGGAGCATTCCCGTGTCACGTAGCAAACTAAATGTGCTATAAAATAAAACCATCTCCGGTTGAAAAAAGAAAGTGGAAAATAGGCTTGAGTTGCTTGGCAAAGTATAGAAGTGATATCAAGCCAAATTTGAACATGTCAGCCTAAACTCAAAATCAAATATTTCACTTTTAACTTAATCTAATTTCGACTTAAGTCGACAATATTTGAGTTTGAGTTGAGTTTCAAGTAAGCACAATAAATTTATTAATTTTACAAAATATGTTACATTATTAATTATGCTTGTCATCCATAGTAAACTTATAAAAATATATTTATAAAGAAAATATTACAAAATGTATTAAATATAAGGGATAAATATGAATGCATAAATATGTATGCATGTACGCACTTAGGTATGTAAATATATCACACAAACTTTCATATTTACATACATAGCGCAGTTTGGTATGCATCCATTTCTTTATATGATATTAAAGATTGAGTGCTATGTGTGTAAATATGAAAGTTTAGAAGTGAGATATGTAAATACATAAGAATTGTCATAAGAATTGCATAAGAATTGTGTGCTATGTATGTAAATGCCCCAAACATTTTCTAGTAGAAACATGCCGAGCTTTAAACTACAAAAAATTAGAGCATTTCACAGGAGAAAGATTTGATCCTATCACCTACCGTGTTGGTCGCCATGATTAGTGTTGAGATTTATATCTAATTGTAAATAGAAAATATAGAAAAAGTCTATGGGTTATTTATAAAAAAGTTGTAAGGCTCTATAGAAGCTCAAATCATCAATGAATAGAATGAAGTTCTTCAAAGCATTTCTTTCTATATGGTATTCGAGCCCTAACCTAGTCGTGGCTGCTACTCAATCCGACAAGTTGGAATTGGCGATCAAAGATATCCATGAGGAGTATGCAAGTGGGATCGCATTTGTCGAACCCGTCACCTCGATTGCGAGCTAGCTGAGAAGGCAACAACGAGATCGCAATGTGAAAGTCCAACAATGGGATTGAGCGATAGCATCGCGAGGTACAGTGGCCCTGTACTCACATTTTCCTTTTCCTTCCACGATTTAACCGCTATTAGAGATGAATGGAAAAACAACGATGGGATCGTGCGATGGGATCGCGAGGTATAGAGACCCAAAACTCCCATTTTCTTTTTCCTTCTGCATCATCCTCACGAAGCAGCCTCGATTAGAGCTAGCCAGAGAGGGAAGGCCAGAAGTGATAGCAGGGCACAGACGTGAAGGATCAAATTCACGTGTGGTCTAGATTTGGATAATAGTGATTGAGACTGTTAGGAGAAAGAAATAGTGCAGGAGGTAAATGATTAGAGCTTCTAGGAAAGATAGAACTTTCGGTTCTAAAGGTCTGGATCGGGCTCATACATGGAGCTAGTATCTCGACGGGAACCACTACCTCAGCACGTGCTCCAATGTGGGTGAATTTAGATCTTCCTATTGTGGATATGAAGCTTGATAGACTGTCCACGTAGTTGAGTTGGTCGCGTCGTGCTCTAGTAGAGAAGAGATTAGAGGGATATCTGATGGGATTTAAGGTTGAGCTAGAGGATGAATATGCAAAGGAGGATAAGTGGAGGACCCACACACACCTTACTTTATACTTGGCTTCTCAATTTGATGGTTCCATCAATTGTCTCATCAGTGGATGACGTTCAAAAGGTAAGGACATCCGAGCAAAGCTAAAAAGGACCTATGATGAGATTGAAAACAACATGAGGGTATACCAGATTCAGCGTGACAAAGACGGTGGTATTGGGTGATAAATCGATTCAAGAATATTCCATAGAGCTGGAGAAGCTATGACAAGATCTTGATCACTTATGAACTATGTCGAACTATGGTGATCCAGGGTGCAAGAAAAGAAAAATTTTTGCATAGATGAGAACTATGCAGTTTTTTATTCCTCTGAACTCAACCTTTGATTAGAGGAAATTGGTCCTCTTAGCCCAGGCAACGATCCATTCAATATTTATTACAATGAGACCATCGTTGCCACGATACATGATGAGAGTCGCATGAGGCTACACTCTGAGTCGAGTGGACTTCCAGGCACGCGGTCAGCTTTGATTGCCTCAGACTCAGGAAAGACAAGTTTCTAGGGGGAGACTCACAAGTGCTATAACTAGCTATTTGAGCAATATTTGTCCTAGGCCACTTATGGAGAGAGAGAAGGAGGTGGACATGGACATTTAGGTGGGCTTAATCGTGGTCGTGGTGGTCGAAGAGGTTGAAGAGAGAGCTATCGGGCAAATCTGATGGTGGGAGAGGATAAGAAAGAGACAGGTGTGATCTTTGCCGATAAAGAATATGAGTTTTTAGAAATGTTGAAGAGGAAGTAGAAAACGTAGATGATGGCGCTGAGAAGGTATCCACCACGTCACCATCAAGGGGTAACATTGCTAATTATGTTCACTCTGACAAAGGTACTCATGATACACATGCTTTTACCGCTAGTTCCACCACAACATCACCAGAATGAATAATATATTATGGTGCATCTCGACATGTAACAGGTACTGCTAGAGAGTTCTCCTCTTATAATCACCTAGCAGTTTCAGAGAGCATCCAAACTGTTTATGACACAACACAACCTATAGTTGGTACATGTACAATAAGGTGTATGAATTCTATGAATTTGTCCAATGTTTGACATGCTCATTCATTTTTAGTGAACCTTTTATCCATTGTTGTCATTATATACCAAATAAAATGTGTTGTTTTGTTTGATATTCCAAAGGTAATCATTCAAGGGAAGTGAATTCGCCGAAGACTTGGGACTGACACGTGGCATAGTGGACTCTGATACTTTGACAGAGAGGGGATGGGCTCTATCTTGACATCCATGGTAGAGAGTGTTGGAGTAGAAGGATTTGGGAAGAATATGAATGATGCGTTGTTGCTGCATCACAACTGTATGAGACACTCTTTATTTAGTCAATTGAATCGTTTGTATCCGCATTTGTATGAAAGGACAAATAAACATAAACTTATGTGTGATGCTTGTGAGTTTGGTAAGCATACCAGGAGCTCTTATATTTGTTTCAATAATAGAAATTCTCGTGTTTTTGATTTGATACATTCAAATGTATGATGATCTTGTTCTATAACTTTGATGAATGGTTTTAGATATTTTGTGACTTTCGTTGATTATTTTTATCATGCAACTTGATTATATTTGATGACAAACAAAGATGATGTGATTGCCCGCTTTAAAGTCTTTCACATGACGATTCAAACTCAATACAGTGTAGTAATGAAGGTATTTAGATCTGATAATGAGACAAAGCAAACCAACAAGACGTTTAGAGAATACTTGTTAGCCCAAGAGATACAACATCAAACCACATCTACATACACACCAATACCAAATGAAGTAACATAAAAAAAGAATAGACATCTTCTAGAGGTAGCCCGAAACATGATCACGATGAATATCCCAAAGCACTTATGGTGGCAAGGAGTTTTGACAGCGGCTTAATTGATCAACAGAATGCCCTCTAGAGTGTTAGATTGGAAGTCTTTGTCAGATATTGAAAGAAGAAAATAGTGAGATCCTCCAATTAAAGGTATTTGATTGTGTATGTTTTGTGAAACACAACAAATCATC
>NW_018164507.1:414202-424105 GCF_001263595.1 Phalaenopsis equestris | reverse complement strand
CAGGAAAGCTGGGTCTCAGGACTGTGAAGTGAGTTATTGTGCTACCCAGAAATGGTATGTTTTTTGGAGTCCAATAGAGGAGACTTTTTGTGAGCGTGGATGTCATTTAGAGAAAACGATCCATATTACATCTGGATGTGACATCACCCTTTGGTGATTTGTCAGATACTGGAGTTATGAGGCGTGGGGGAGAGTAGTGATGGTCAAATATTGATACATGTGGGAATGATTCCTTTTCTCGTTGTGTGGGAAGGATCGAACGAGGAAGAGCCAAAAAATGAGAAAAATAAGTCTGAATGTGGAGGGATTCATACTCGTGGGGTGTTGAAAGTGTATACAAGGAGTCAGTATGAGGGAACAATGTCTGTCATGTCACTCGTGTCATTAAGTTCATTGTCCCGGTCAACCCAACTCCTAAGACACCTACACCATCCACTTTAGAATTCAATTACCCAGGTGATATGATTCATCTCCCTTCTCCTCCCACTTTCATGACTTTAAGGACACCATCTTGTAGTACTGCAGGTCATTCTTCTGATCGTTAATCTCTATATTATTTTGTTTATCACATGATACTGCTCAGTTTGTCTCATACTTTAACATATCATCTGTACATAGAACACGCATTGCATCTTTGAGCATTGTCTCTATTCTCAAATGTCAAAATGCAGCTAAGGAAGATCCAAACTGAAAGGTCGTTATGCTAGAGGAACTCGATGCTCTCGACAAGAACAGGACGTGGGAGATAGTACCAGTAGCAGTGGGAAAAAGAGTAGTTAAGTGTAAGTGAATCTTCACAGTAAAATAAAATTCAGAAGAAAAAGTAGAGCATTACAAGGCACAATCGGTAGCGAAAGGGAGTAGTTAGACGCATGACATTGAATATGACAAGATTTTTGCACTAGTAGTAAAAATGAGCATAGTGAGGACACTGGTTTTTTTAGCTGTGAATGGTGAGTTGGGGTTACACTAACTCAATGAGAAGGGTGCCTTTCTTTTTTGTGAGGTGTATATGAAAATACCACCAGGATTTGGTACAGGTCAAACGGTGGGCAAGGTGTGCAGGCTCACGAAGTTGTTTTACGACTTGGAGCAGCCTCCTCAAGCCTAGTTTGACATGTTTAGAAAAACTATGGTGGGCATGGGATATCAATAGATCGACGCCAACCATATGATATTCTTTCATCTAAATGAGGGTCGCATCACTATGCTTGTTGTGTATGTTGATAACATAATTATCACTTGTGATGACGAGACAAAGATTGCTTAACTAAGGTAAGGTTGGACAAAGAATTTGAGGTGAAAAGGTTCTTGGGCAGCTCAGATACTTCCTTGGGATTGAGGCGGACTATAGACTGGAGGAGATGGACTTATCTCAGAGGAAGTATGTACTAGATCTCATCATAGAAACATGAATATTGGGATGCAAGCCTGCAATCTCTCTGATTGATCAGAAAGACAAACTAAGTGTAAAGACAAGAGAGTCAGTTGATCATGAGAGGTACCAGAGATTACTGGGTCGTCTGATCTATCTGGTCACACTCGTCCCGACATCGCATTTGCGGTAAGCGTGGTGAGTTGTTATATGCATGATCCAAGAAAGGGTCATATGAGCGCAAAGTATCAGTTTTTGAGGTACCTGAACTGTTATCCAAGGAAGAGATTGATCTTTAGAAAAATTGGGCATGTAGGCATAGAGAATTTTTGTGACTCTGACTGCACAAGTTGTGCGGAAAACAGAAGATCCACATCCTGATATTACATGTTCGGAGGGTGCAACTTGGTCCCTTGGACAAGCAAGGAACAGTCAGTAGTAGCGAGATCAACAGCAGAGACGGAGCATAGGGCCATGACCTCAGAAGTTGTCGAGATGATGTGGATGAGAGCCTTGTTGGTAGAGCTCAAAATGGACCAAGGAGCTAAAATGAAGTTATGGTGTGACAACAAGCCATCAATCAACATTGCCAACAACCCAGTGCAACACGATAGAACCAAACATGTGGAGATTGATAGGTTCATCATCAAGAAAAAATTACTAACAACTACTAGAGCAAGGTCACGTGGTCACTGGAGAGCAAGTACTAACTGCCTCACCAAAGGACTTAGCTCATTAGATTTGTCTAGACTATATGACAAGATGGGCCTAGTGAATATCTTTTGGCCATATTGAGGGAAAGTATTGAGATTTGTATCTTTTTGAAAGTTCTAATTATAGATAACAAATATAGTAGAAGTCTAGGGGATATTTGTAAAAAGGTTGTAAGGCTATATAGAAGTCCAAATCATCAATGAATAGAATGAGGTTTTTCAATGCATTTCTTTCTTTACTTAGATTACTAAACTTCTCGGAATAGCAGTGCACTCGTGATGGCAATCTTTCTACTCGAGTAAAAGTTGGCTTAAAATTGCAGTGCTATAATTGTTTATAGTATGACATTTCAATTAAAGTAGAAAAAATGACATGAGAAATTAAAAAAGAAAGGGATACGAAACTGTTGGTTTGATTCTTGTTGCCTCCTGCAATTTTTTCAATAGAAGATACTCTGACACTGAAGCTTAAGCTACAAATAAGGTGAACATTTTGTAATTTTGGAAAAAACTTACTGATGGAGTAAGGCGCAGAAGTTTTTCAGGGTATCTGATGGTAGATGGATTAGCTCCATCACAACGAACTCGATCATCCGACAATGAGCAGAAATAAACATCCCGCAAATCTATAACCTGTTAAGTTTATATTTATAGTCAATATACAACTTTGATAGCAAACAGTTAGGGCTTGGTTAGGATCAATCATGTTTTTTATATATTTTTAAATTTTTTTTTTAATTTTTAAAAACATATTTGTCAGTGTGGTTTTTACATATTTTATTGTTTCTAAAATAAATTAACATGTTTTTGAAAACGCTCAAAACAACTTTTAAGTGTTTTGCGTATTTTTTAACCCAATCATATCTTAATCAAATATGCCAAACATATTGTATTTCAAATAAATATAAAAATAAAAGTGATCTGAAACAGCCCCTATATGGATGAATGTTTGACAAAATCTTTATTTCACTCACCACGTCAGGAGTAATGTAAGAGCTGGGATCCCAAACCTCATAAAGTAGCTGCTCAGCACAAGTACTAAGGTTTAAAACACCACCACTGCCATCAGATTTAGCCACACATATTTCTCCACCATATCCAATTTCAGCAAATGGAAGAGATAAATCTAAAAGTTGCTCAAAAGAAATATCTCGATGAATGTCACCTGCCAAAGGGGAGTATTACATAGTGTACCAAAAAAATGAACCATAATAATAGCATCCAATAATATAATATGGCCATTTACATACATGGCACACAATTCTTATGTATTTATATATCTCACACCTAAACTTTCATATTACACATATAACACTCAAATATTTAATATCACATTAAAAATAGCACTATTACTAATTGAAATACACCTTCTCGTGCATAAGTTTAAAGCACCAAAGTGCTATGTATGAAAACATGAAGTTTTAATTGTGAGACAAGTAAATACGTGCTATGTACGTAAATTTCCAAATATAGCTTCATTAACAATCAAGCAGAAAAGAAAATACCTGGATGAATAAAATAGCCTCCGGTGAGTTGACAACCACACTCTAGAAGATGACCAGCTAGGGTCCCTTGGGCTAATTGATTGTAGTCATTCCAATCCCAACCTAGTTCATACACCTAAAAAAGAAGGAACATTTACATGCATACCACTCAATGCTTATGTATTTATATATCTAACACCTAAACTTCAAGTTTTACATAAATACCACCTTGCCTATGCAAGAAATTCACTCTTCAAAAGTAAAAAAAAGGTGGTATTTTTTATATGATAGGAAAGATTTGGGTGCTATAAATGTAAAAAACAAAATTTTGGTGTTAGATACATAAATACATAGGAATTGGGTGGTATGTATGTAAAAGCCCCAAATTTAAAATGGTTCAGAGACTTCAATCAATTAGAGGAACATGTGCAGCAACTGAGCAGGAGTTTTAGGCAGTCTTTCCACAGTTCCACACTTCAATTTGCTAGTGAGGATTTCCCAATATTGCTATTTCCCTTTGGAGCCAATTCTTACTATTAGGCGCACATGGTTAAATCCATATTCAACAGCATTTAAGTAAATGTCATATAATGAATCAGAATGTAATTTTAGCAAACTCTTTAAGTTCCATAAAGGTCCTTGAAAGGGTAAATTTTTCCTCATATCATAATTTTTTCTCATGTCAACAGTTCAGTATCTCATTAAAAATGTCAAAGAAACTACCACTAAACTAACAAATTATGTTAGAATGACCGCTCAGACGCATCGTTTCTGTTGAGAATTTTATCTAGTTAAGGTTCTATTGAGTAATAGTGAGTATAGAGAAGTCTAGGGACTTGTGTGCAAGAATAAAGGCTCTATATAAGCTCTCATTAATGAATAAACAATTTTTTTTCCCTTTATAAATCTACTTTGTCTATGAGCCAATCCCAAGCAACACTACAATAACCGAGAATAAAAACTCTATATAAGCTCTCATTAATGAATAAACAAAATAACCGCCGCTAATAGGGATACTTTGTCTATGAGCCAATCCCAAGCAACACTACAGACAATCTCGATCATGAGGGTGAATTCGATCAAGATCAGATCAAGAAGAAGGATGTCATGTGTAAATTGTGTGATCTAAACTTGGATCTTTGTGATTAAGGATGTCAGGCAAAGGAAATGCGTCTAGACAGGAGCCACTACCTCAGCATGTGCTCCAACACAGGTGAAACTAGATCTCCCTCACATAGATTTGAAGCTTGATGGACCGGTCACATATTTGAATTGGTCACGTTAGATCAAGGCTGCTCTAGTAGGGACGAGACTATAGGGATAACTGACAGGACTAAAAGCTGAGCCAGAGGATGACAATGCAAAGGGGGGTTAGTGGAGGCCTACACACGTCTTATCTTACACATGGTTTCTCAACTCGAGAGTTTCATCAATTGCCTCATCAGTGGATGGCATTCGAAATGTGAGTCATCTGAGCAAAGTTGAAGAGGACCTATGCTGGGACTGAGAATGACATGATAGTGTTTCAGGTCCAGCGTGACATAAAGCCAGTGGTACAGTGTGATGGATTGATTCAGGAGTGCTCCATAGAGTTGGAGTGGTTGTAACAAGATCTTGATCACTACTCAACTATGTCCAGTCGTGGTGATCCAGGGTGCAAAAAGAGGAAGATGTTTGCACAGATGAAGACTATGTAGTTTATGGCTCATCTGAAATCGATCTTTGATCAGAGGAGATCAGTCCTCCTAACTCAAGCAGTGATCCCTTCACTGAATGAGGCCATCGCCGTGATAATGCAGGAGGAAAGTCACATGAAGTCTACACTCCCGACTCAACTAAACTTACAGGTGTACATGTTCCACTTTAACCGCCTCGCGCTCCAGGTATGACAGGTGTCCAGAACGTGACCTGCAAGCGCTACAACTATGGAGAAAGTGGATACCTCTAAGCGCAAGGCTTGTCCAAAACCATCTATAGAGAGAGAGAGAGAGAGGTGGATGCGGACAGCCTTGATGCTGTGGTCGTAGTCGTGGGGCCCAAAGAGGTGGACGAGAGGGTTACCAAGTAAATCTGATGGTAACAGAGGATGAGGGAGAGATAGGGGTGGCCTATACAAACAAGAATCACGAGTTCCTAGAGATGTTGAAGAGGAAGCAAGGAGTGACAGGTGATGTGACTGAGAATGCATCCACCTTATCGTCATTTGCGGGTAACACTGCTTATGCTCAATCAGCCAAAGGTGCTCATGATACAATTACTCTTGCCTCTATAACCACCACAAGAACCAGAATGGATAGTAGATTCTGGTGCATCTTGACATGTGACAGGTATCGCTAGTGAGTTCTCTTCATATACACATCTAGCAGTTCCAGAGCATTCACACCACTGATAGTACAACACAGTCTGTGGTTGATAAGGGGTACAGTGAAGTGAACGAATTTGATGACTTTGTCTAATATTTTGCATGCTCCTTCCTTTCAAGTAAACATATTATACATTATAGTCCAACGAAAATATGTTGTTATATTTGATATCCCTAAAATGATTTTTCAAGAGAAGGAGACCTACTGAAGACTTGGGACTAGCACATGTCAAAGCGGACTCTGGTACTTGGATGGAGAGGGAATAGACTCAACCTTCACATCCATGGTAGAGAGTGTCGGAGTGGGAGGAACTAGGAGTGTGGAGGATGTGTTATTGCTACATCAAAGATGCATGGAACACTCTTCGTTTAGTCTATTGAGTCGTTTACATCTATTTTTGTATGAAGAGATAAATAAACAAAAACTTGTATGTGATGCTTGTGGGTTTGGTAAGCATACCATGAGCTCTTATATTAGTTCAGGCAATAAGAGTTCTTGTGTTTTTTATTCGATGCATTCAAATGTATAGGAACCTTATTCTATAACTTCGATGAATGATTATGGATATTTTGTGACTTTCATTAATTGTTTTTCTTGTGTTATTTGGTTATATCTGATGAAAAACAAAAGTGATGTGCTTGACAACTTTAAAAACTTTCACAAGGCGATTCAGACTTAATACGATACAATAGTGAAGGAATTAAGGTCTGATAATAGGGCAGATAATAACAAGATGTTTGGGGAGTATTTGTCAACCCAAGGGATACAACATTAAACCACATGTCCTCCACACCGACACCAAACTAAGTGCAGAGAGGAAGAATAAACACTGTCTAGAAGTAGCCTAAAACATAATGATCTCGATGAATGTCCCAAACACTTCTGGGGGCAAGCGGTTTTGACAGTTGTACAATTGATTAATAGAATACCCTCAAGAATATGTGAGTTGTTGGAAGGAGATAATGACAGGATACTCTCATTGAAAGTAATTGGTTCTGTATGTTTTGTAATGGATAATGGACCATCAATAAGGAAGCTGCATCACAGAACTGTGAAATGTGTTTTTGTGGGTTATTTTTCCACCCAGAAGAGGTATGGCTGTTAGAGTACAATAAAGAAGAGACTATTTGTGAGTATAATGTGACATTTAGAGAATTAAAATTATATTATATCTTGGAGGTGTCCTCATCCTTTAGGGACTCGTCATATAATGGAGGTATGAGGCAAGAAGGGGAGAGTGGTGATTTTGAGAGATTGGTACATGTGAGAACGATGCCTTGTCCAGTTGTGAGGAAAAGATTGGCTGAGGAGCAGCCTTACCCCATTATGAGGGAAGGATCGGCTTAGGAAGAGCCAAAAATGAGAAATATGAGCCTGAAGATAGTGAGATTCATGCTCAAAGGAAACTGTGTATACAAAAAGGAGGTAAAATAAGGGAACAGTGCCTACCGTGTCACTCGTGTCATCAAGTCACTTGTCTCGATCTATCCAGATTCCCGAGACACCTACACCATCCACCTCAGAATCAGATTACACAAGTGATATGATTCCTCTCCCTTCCCCCATTCTCACGAGTTTAAGGAGGACATATTGTATCAATGCCATTCTTTTGATCGTTTTGGTTCCCACATAATATTGCTCAGTTTGTCTCATACTCTAGTATATCACCTGTACACGGGGCATTCATTGCATTTTTGGACATTGTCTTTACACCCAAGTGCTGGCATATAGCTAAGGAGGATCCAAAGTAGAAACTTGTCAGGTTGGAGGAACTTGGTGCTCTCGATAAGAATGAGACGTGTGAGCTCGTGTCGCTACCAACAGGAAAAAAAGTAGTTAGGTGCAAATGGATCTTCATAGTGAAGCAGATCTCAGAAGAAAAACATTGAATCGCTACAAAGCATGGTTGGTGGCAAAATGATATAGTTAAACATATGACATCAATTATGATAAGACATTTATATGAGCGGCGAAGATGAGCGTAGTCACGACACTCATCTCTCTGGTTGTAAATGGTGGATGGAGTTTACACCAACTTGATGTGAAGAATGTGTTTCTTCATGGGGATCTACTAGAGGAAGAGAACATGGAGATAAACCTAGGCTTCGACACGTAACAAATAGTGGGCAAGGTATGAAGACTGAGGAAGTCACTTAATGATTTAAAATAGTCTCCACGAGCTTGGTTTGATACATTCAATAGAGCAATGGTAGGCATGGAAAATCAGCAGATCAATGCAGATCACACAGTGTTCTTTTGACGATATAATGATCACATTACTATGTTTGTTGTGTATGTGAATGATATGACTGTCACTGATGATGAGGAGAGAAAGATTACTCAGCTGAAGGCAAGATTAGGCAAAAACTTTGCGGTGAAGGACACGGGACAACTTAGATACTTATTTGGGATAAGGTAGCTAGTTAAGCAATAGGGATTGTTCTGTCTCAGAGGAAGTATGTGATAGACTCACTCACATAGACATGCATGTTGGGATGCAAGCATATAGTTTCACCAATTGATCAGAAGGGAAAGTTGAGTGCAAAGGCAGAAGAGTCAGTTGATTGTGAGAGGTACCAGTGGTTAGTAGATCATCTCATCTATCTTAGTCACACTCGTCTCAAAATATTATTTAGAGTAAGCGTGGTGAGTTCCTACATACATGATCCGAGGAAGGGCCATGGATGTAGTAATATCAGATTTTGAGGTACTTGAATACTTCACCAGGGAAGGTTGATCTTCAAGAATAATGGGCGTTTAGGCATTGATGCCTATTGTGACTCTGATTGGACTAGTTGTGCTGATGACATGAGTTTCACATCAGGATATTGCACGTTCGTAGAAGGGAATTTGGTCTCTTGGAAGAGCAAGAAACAGTCAATAGTTATGAGGTTGATTGCAGAGGTAGAGTATAGGGCCATGGCCTCAGGAGTTGACAAGATGCTTGAGAGCTCTATTGGTAGAGCTCAAGTTGGACCAAGGAGCTCAAATGAAGTTGAGGTGTGACAACTAGTCAACAATCAACATTGTCAACAACCCGGTGCAACACGACAAAACCAAGCATGTGGAGATTGATAGGTCTTCATCAAGAAGAAGTTGAATAGTGGACTACTAGAGATGTAGCTACCGGAGAGCAAGTAGCTGGCTGCCTCAACAAGGGACTTAGCTCATTAGATCTATTTAGGTTGTGTGAAAAAATGGGCTTAATGGACTTCTTTTCCCCATTTTGAGGGGGAGTGTTGAGAATTATATCTAGTTTAGGATGCTATTGATTAATAGAGAATATAGAGAAATTTAGGGACTTATCTGCAAGAATATAAAATCTCTGTATAAGCTCAAGTCATTAATCAATAAACAAAGTTTTTTTTCCTTTAAAAATCTATTGTTTCAAAAACTAAAGGGAGAGCCATGCAAGGGCAGTAAAATATCATAATATATAAGAAATATCAAACACGGCAATTCATTTCATTAAATTATAAGTAAAATTACAATTACATGAAATGATTTAAAACTGTACAATATTAATTAATGTATGGTGTAAACTACATTGCATAAAATCTGAAGACCATTGTAAAGGATACAAATGAAATAAAACTAAGGATCAGCCCGACAACAATCTGCTAATTGTTATCATGATGTGAGTTAAAACAATTACGGAGTTTCTTAAATCTTTTCTTATTCAAAGTTGACGTGATATAAAATAACAAATAAAATTAGAATATTTTAAATATTTTAAGAATTGTTTTAACATACTAAGATTTGTTTGGTTTCATTTAAAGGAATAAATTAACCATTTTTAAATAATGCTTATGTTTGAATTTGAATTAACAGTAACATTAATTCCAACCTTCTCTTTGTAACCATATTTCTATAGAGAAAAATTATTGACATTCTTTCTAACAATGAATTTAAACATATATATATATATCTGTGCGTGCGTGCGTGCGTGCGTGCGTGCGTGCGGGCGG
>NW_018164507.1:300264-413364 GCF_001263595.1 Phalaenopsis equestris | reverse complement strand
CCGATCTACATGCATACATATATATAGATCTACATGTATGTATGCATGTATATATATTGATATATATGTAAAATTATATATGTATGCACACACGTGCCACAAGCCGTCGCCTGTTGGTTGGCGGGGTTTACTATAAGTCCCCTCAAGTCACCGGTTCGATCCCCAGTGGTGCTGGGTTCTCAAATATTTAGGCACATGACGCAGACTCTCATCATGGTGCCTAGCGCATAAGAAATCGGTATTTGGGCATCTACAAAAAAACAATTTGTTTTTTTGATATATATATATATATATATTTGTGTGTGCACGCGACATCGTGCCGCAAGCCGTGGTCTGTTGGTTGGCAGGGTTCACTGTAAGTCCCCTCAGGTCACGGGTTCGATCTCCAGTGGCGCTAGGTTCTCGAATATTTAAGCACATGGCACGGGCTCTCATTATGGGTCTAGCACATGGAAAATCGATATTTGGGCCTCTGCCAAATACTGATTTTCTTTTTAAATAAAAAAATTGTATGCATGCACATTCACGCGCGCACACAAACAGGTATAAGTCACTTTCCCTTAATAGTTGACTCTTCCATTTTTCTAGGAGCTTTGCTACTATTTTGCATTAAAGCCCATCCAATCACCACATTAGTCATCTATCCTGTGAGGCATCCTATCATTTGATTTAGAGCCTGCTTCACATTAATTGCATCATCACGTCCATTCACCAAGGATCTTTACCTTGTTCGTGCCTTCGTGGCTTCCTTCCAATCCAAGTCCTACCAAATTACTAAAATTTGTGTTTGCCAAAATACTCTTACCAAAGAGACCCAACCTGCAACAACTCGTGATCACTCACTCATGTTGCTCCCATATTTCCTTCTAATACAAGCACAAGCTAGTTTATGCTCACCTGCTGGCTGCGTGTTCTCCATAAAAAACCTAAACTTCCCTTCTTTTCCATATTTGCACATATATAAGCAAAAAAAAAAGTAGCAATTTAAAATCAATTGTGGAGAAATATTCGAGAACCTAGCGCCACTGGAGATCGAACAAGGTAAAGATCGAATATTTACCTGTAAGTCCCCTCAGGTCACGGGTTCGATCTCCAGTGGCGCTAGGTTCTCGAATATTTAAGCACATGGCACGGGCTCTCATTATGGGTCTAGCACATGGAAAATCGATATTTGGGCCTCTGCCAAATACTGATTTTCTTTTTAAATAAAAAAATTGTATGCATGCACATTCACGCGCGCACACAAACAGGTATAAGTCACTTTCCCTTAATAGTTGACTCTTCCATTTTTCTAGGAGCTTTGCTACTATTTTGCATTAAAGCCCATCCAATCACCACATTAGTCATCTATCCTGTGAGGCATCCTATCATTTGATTTAGAGCCTGCTTCACATTAATTGCATCATCACGTCCATTCACCAAGGATCTTTACCTTGTTCGTGCCTTCGTGGCTTCCTTCCAATCCAAGTCCTACCAAATTACTAAAATTTGTGTTTGCCAAAATACTCTTACCAAAGAGACCCAACCTGCAACAACTCGTGATCACTCACTCATGTTGCTCCCATATTTCCTTCTAATACAAGCACAAGCTAGTTTATGCTCACCTGCTGGCTGCGTGTTCTCCATAAAAAACCTAAACTTCCCTTCTTTTCCATATTTGCACATATATAAGCAAAAAAAAAAGTAGCAATTTTCACATGCATGAGCACCATCTAATATATTACAGAAATATATAAAAGTAAATATGTACGACAAACAATAAGGTTTCACAGTTTGGCAATTATGAATTACAAAATTATTGATATACAGCATCCAAAACAACATTTTAAAACTTTAGTTGCTTTATAGCATTTTCAATAAAATACAAAAAATGCTACACGACAAAAAAGATTGAAGAAATAAATTTTCATGTCGACATAATCAAAATAATTCCTGATGTGATATCCCAAAAGTGATTTGGTTAAAGCTTCTAAGATTTTATGGATTTGAGTTTTGTGAGAAATCCGAATAATTAAAATATCAAACTCTTATGGATAGCAACAAAATCGAAAATTAAAGTAAAATAACAACAGCATATCTTGAGCTAGATAATTTTTCAATTAATTAGAAAAACTAACAAAATCAGCAAATGAATGTGCTTGTCTCATAAATCGATTCTTGTTATTGTCATCATTTTTTTTTTCCTCTCTCTCTCTCATTCACGTGGTTGTATTTAATCTAAAGCATATAAACGTAGTGTTCATCTGTGCTGGACTTCTTTGTGTTTGTCTGTAGTTCATCATAGTTCAAAGAAAAGTTTTTCTTCATTGAATGTCTTTTTACCCCAGAGAATGTTTCAACTAAATAATCGAAAAAATAGCCACCAGATTGAAGCAAAGGCCTCGCTTATGATACCATTGGAGCTAAAAATAGTGCGGCATCAGCAACTCTTGAAGTTATTATAAGATCTGGATCATATCTCTCTAGACATTGAACAATGGGAGCTGCTCCAAGATATGTACTCATGCCCTTCAAAGATTTAAAAAGCAAATTAAACTCGGTTATTCCTAATTAGAAATGGAATATAATGCACTATATGGCTTTTAACTAATTAGCATCTTGAGAATAAAAATATTTATGTAGAAATTAATAGAGATGACACACAATAAAGTAACAATTATATTTTCAAATAACAAAAGCCAAAAATTTTCCAGAAAAAAAAATGACTATCCAAATTGGACAAACAATCATTGATAAGGTCTGACAAGTAATAAGATAAGCTACCAACAGTCATAATCAGTACTCTATATTCCCACTTTCTCTACCACAGATGGTATTCTTCTCTGCTGATATTATCACCGTTGATTCCTAACTGGTACATCAGAACCGTTGCTCTAGTTTCTAGAATTCTGTACTCAGAAAACTGTTTTGTATATATTGCCTCTATAGGACTGATACAAGCTGAAGCTGATTCTTCTTCCAATGTTCTGTTTCTTTCTTTATCTATTTTTCTATCAAACAGGTTCAGTAGCTAACTTGTCTTTGCAGTTTTTGGTCACATCCACATGGTATCAGAGACATTATGCCGTACAGTTTAGCACTGGATGCTTCAGTAACTTCTAGCACTACTCATATTTAACTTCAGTGATTCCCCTATCAAAATCGTGAGATTTATATTCCTCCGCAGTTAAAATTTCTAGGGACTATTGTCAAATCTGTGATCAGAACAGAGCTTACAACTATAAGTATACTTTATAGAAATCATAAATTATGAAGCTGTTCACAGCGCATAAGTTTGATGGGTATTTAGAAGGAACAACATCCAAACCTGCCAAGCAAATTATATCAGAATTTGATCATATTGTACCCAACCCAAGATACAGTATATAGAAGTTGATAGATCAAAATTTGTTAGCTGTTTTGTATTCCACAATATCTCCAACACTTCTACCATATGTGTAAAATCTGGACTCATGTGCTGAAATTTGGCAAACAATAAAAAAAAGGCTTCAATTTACAAAAGGAAAATATATTCTAAATTGAAATACAAATTACATCATATCACCATGAAAGATAAAACAATGATACAATATTTAACAGAAATCAATAGCAAATGCTATGCAATTTCTCCTTCAGAGCTCCCTGCAAAAGATATTATAATGTACAGTCTTACTGGATTACTAGAAACGCAAGCATTCAAAACTGTAAAAAGAACAGAACTTCAACCTGCCTGAGATGATTTCTATGCTCTCTTATGTAGTGAAGAAAAGAATCTAGCAGCAAAAACAGCTCGAGAAACTGTTGATATGGCCACGCCAGACCACCAATCAGCTCTCACAGCAACACAAGGGATGAGGACGTGGCAAATCTACTAATTGATATCCCATGAGAGGATGTTCAAAAAGTTCAAATTTTAAAACCACTTGTGGCAACAACAAGACATTTTGAGAAGGACGTAGCTCTCAGCCATATATTTAGCACAAATGTGTGGCAAATCAAGGCAAATGGCATTCCAATGTTGTCATCGTATAGATCATTCCTATCAGCGCAATTATCAGGCTCTCCAGGATAGCAATACTGACAAGGGAGTGCGTCACCAAATTCACAGGATTGCGGATCCCGCAATCTCGATCACGGAAGTTCCGTGATATCTTGACGTGAATGCTGGTTCAATTTTTTTTTGTAATTACAGGGATTGTAGCCCTCACGATTGCAGAAGTAAAAGGACATGAAAAATTTTTTTAATTATGTCCTATTTGCAGCAAATTTCCATCTATTTTTCTTCCTTTTCTGGTTCTTTCATATATCTCTCCTTTCTAAGTAGGTTGTTTGCTGTTAGGGAACTATTTATATATATATATATATATATATATATATATATATAATTATTATATTTATTTTTATGTGTTTTATGTTATATATTATTTTTTATTTTTTTTATTGCGGAGACATTGGCTATTGTTAATGTGTTCGTGAGATGTAGTTCTCTTTTAAATGTTTTTTAGATTGTTGTATCATCTACTTTTGTAAATGATTTATTTGTAACTTGCTCTGGAACAGTGATGGAAGATCTTTGATGCCTGAATGTAACCGATACGAAGTTTTCTCTGCTGTTTTCAGTTGAGACAGCTGTCGATCGAAGTCGATCCCTGTCCAAATGCCATTAGACACACATATTATCATTCATTTCTTATTCCACAACTATTTCCCCACAAACCGCTTCAAAAACACCTTCTAGGAGCCCTAGAATGGAATCATATGGTATTAGAGTCCGGCAAGCCCTAAATTTTTAAGGTTTTCTCTCTGATCACAATCCAAAATTTCAAAAAAAAAAAATCCCACCATACCTAATAAATCATTCCAACAACAATTACAAGCCCCAACCATAAATTTTCAAAATTCAACACTCTTACATCCACCAATAATCCACCCCAACACCTATTACTAAAACCCAAGTCCGGATCCTCCTTAATTTACAATCCTACATTCCCCGAAAATCTTGTCCGATTGAAAATTACATAATTCCGCCTAGAAGAAATTTACAAAGAGGTGTCCATGAGCTCACTATAAAAAACATGCAACGAAAAATCTTTCAACTGCAACAAAAGGTTGTCGTTTTTGAGAGAAGACAACTCAGAGAGATTACACGTAGCCATAATAGTAACTTTGAGAAGAGGAAGTGAACCCATTCCACTAAGCAATTTTCAGTGATGATGAACCAATACCCTGACGATATTGCATGAAATATTAGAGGATAAACTAGAAGTTTGGAGTGAAAATTTGCTTGCCGAATTTTGACAGTCACATGAATCCGAACGAGTTCATTGAGTGGTTCCAAATAGCAAAAAGAATATTTGAGTACAAGGATGTTCCATTGGGCATAAAGGTAAAGCTAACCGCATTAAATTAAGAGTGCATCTCTGTAGTGGGAGAACATGAAGCGTATTCAACAACGAAAAGGGAAAAACAAAAATAACTATCTGGGCTAAAGATAAAACGAGAGATGCAGTGCAAGTAATGAAATATTAGAGGAGCTAAGTTCGAGCAACTTATGTTGAAATGTGAACTAATGAAATTCGAGAAGAATATTATAGCTCGATATCTGGGATCATGAGGTTGTCTGTCGGCAACGTGATATAGTTACATCCATATTAGACAATACAAGATGTCCATACCCTAGCCCTGAGGTGGAGGGACAACATAGTAGTATCATGTCCACAACACCCTTCAAGCAAGTTTAAACCATCAGTTTACACAACAAGAATACACCTAGTGGAGCACCCAAACCAACCCCATCAGAGTAAAGCAGAAGTAGAGCCCACCAGCACTCCAAATTCATCACAACAAGGAAATGCTTCAAATGCCACAGCTTTGGGAACATTGCATCAAATTACCCAAACATGATGATGATCTCATTCACGGGCCAAAAAGCTGAGTAGTGGAAAAAATAAGACAATGAAATCAGAGAAACCGAAGAAGATGAGAACGCAAAAGAGTACCAGTTTCTAGCAAACGAGGGAGTTGTTAGTAATCCAACAAGTCCTTCAGACTGCACGGTTGGAAGCCCCACTAAGATTTACATTGGTTTTCATAGATGACAGTGAGTCCAAGAAGCAAATACCAGACACATGTCTGCCTCAGCTAAGTGGATTTTAAGATTTTCTAACATACAACCTACCTCCCAAGTTGCCACTATTTAGGAAGGTCCAACATGTCATCACTTCAAATAGGTTATTGAGCAATTTTCAAAAGGATCTATAGAGTAAGCGGAGTGCTAAGCCCCAATTTAGTTCAACAGTGCACTCACGACTAGAAGACAAGATAAGAGGAACCCAATTTTGAAAACCTTCATGGGTGTTTTGTGAGAAAGAACATCTGATAAAAGGATCTGAGAAAAAGAAGCCTCTCCTAACTGGGGAGAGTAACACAGAAGTGTCTCTATAAATTCGAGATCGCAAATCCAGTGATCTCAATCAAGGAAGTTCCATGATATCTTGACGTGGATGCAAAATTTTTTGCAGTTCAAAAAACTTCTATGATTCCGCGGCATGAAGCCCTCACGATCGTTAGAGTAATAGGACCAGAGAAGTCCCATTTTTTATTTATTTCCTATTTGTAGAAAACTTCTAATTTTCTTCCTTTTCTGGTTCTTTCATATTTCTCTAGTTTTTAAGTATATTATTTGCTATTAGGGAACTATTTATATATGGTTATTTCTGGTTTTGAAGACTTTGGCAATTGCTATTATGTTAGAGAGGCAATGTTATCTATTTGGTGCTCTTTGGAGTGTTGTATCATTTCCTTTTGCAGTAGCGTGTTTGTATCGCTCAGAAACGACGGTGGAATCTCCTCGCCGCTCGAACATTGCCAATTCAGTGATTTCTTTGTTGTTTTCAGCCGAGATGGCCGTTTATGGACCCTAATCCCTATCTTAACACCGTACAAACTTCATTTCTCAAACACCTTTTAGAAGCCCTAGAACAGTATCAAATACTCAAGCCACCTCAAATTGGATCCTTGACATCGATGTATCTTCTCATTTAACCTATGATGTTTCTCGACTACAAAACACGAAGTAACACATTGGCTTACAACTAGTTTTAATTGGCAATGGTAAAATGCTTCTTATTGAAAATATTGATGAAGGCATCCTACCAATCCCTAATCGTAAGTTTCATCTAAACTCATTACTACATGTGCATATCTATCACATAATCTTCTTAATTTTAATAGATTTGCCTGGGATAACCATTGTTCAATAACCATTGACGCTTTTGGTTTTGTTATGAAGCACCAGATGACTAATTTCATTCTCCTTTGAGGACCATGCCATCAAAGGCTCTTTCCAATCAGCAATTCATGGAAGGCCTCTTCAACACCTTCAGCTTTTCTTGCAACATCCTCCACTTCACAAGTCTGGCATCATCACTTGAGAGATCCCTCAAACTACCTAAATCTTCTTTAAATCCTCTTCCTAGGCAATCTTTTCATAGTGAACCTTGTGCTCTTGCATAGAGCCACAAATTATCATTTTCTACTTTTTTTCTTAGAAGTTCTCAACAATTAGAGCTACTGCATGTGGATATATAGGGTCCTCCTCAGTTTTGTGTCTGTACTAGGGCATAAATATTATCTTTTATTTGTTGATAATTTTTCCCACTTTACTTGGATATATCCTATGCACCAAAAATCTGAAACCACTTAAAATTTTGTATGTTTTCAAGCTTTTGTTGAAAAACAATATGATAAGTCTAAAAATTCTGCATTCTAATGGTCATGAAGAATATAATGCAACTCAATTTCAAAATAGTCTTCATAATCATGGCATAATTCACCAGTTCAGTTGTTCTTATACTCCTGAATGAACAAAATGGAATAGCCAAACATAAGCATCAATATAATATTGGAGCAAATTGTGTGATGCTTCTGGATGCTAAAAATTAGTCCCATTTTTGGCTTAATGCTTATTATTGAAACTACCAGCCCAAACAATATCTCAACTTTCTCCGTATGAACTACCACACAACAAACATCCATTAGACTTGTCTTAAAACCTTTGGATGTCTTTGTCATCCGCTGCTACCCACACAATCAATCCATATATAAATTGGCACCAAACTCAATTTTATGTGTATTTATTGTCAATATCCTAACAGTAAAGGCTCCAAACATTATAACCAACGCACAGGAAAAGCTTTCATTTATAGACATGTATTTCAAGAAACAATATTCCTTTTTCACTCCACCAAACAGCCTACTTCCAACACCTCTCCAACCTAAATTTCTTCTCTTACTCTTGTTCACAACAATTATGTACCACCACTACACCACACCTTACACGAGCCCAAAAAGAAAACTTAAAGCCTAAACTCATCTTCAACTTGAATGGTTCTATCACTAATTCAGATCCTTCATGTTATACACAAGTTGTTAAGCATGCTGAGTGGTGACAAGCCATGTCAACGAATTTGAAGTGCAACAAGGTTCTTGTTCCACCACAATTATCACAAAATGTTTTGAGGATGAAAATGAATTTATAAAGCAAAACACAATTTTGATGGTACAAATGCTCAACATAAAGCAAAACTTATGGCTTGAAGATATAAGCAAGAATATGATTTGGATTACGAAGAAGCATTCAGTCCAGTAGCCAAACTCCTGACAATCGACATTCTTCTAATTATTTCTGCTGTTTTTCATTGGAAAGTGCTTCAATTGGATGCATCCAATGTTTTCTACGTGGCCATTTAAACGACATTGTTTGTATGTCTCAAACATAGGGTTTAAAGATTCACAGCATTTGGACTATGTTTGTCTACTGAAAAGTCCATATATGATCTCAAACAATCACCATGGCAATGGTTTGTCACACTTTATTCTTGTTTACAAAGCTTTGGTTTTCAAACAAGTTCAACAGATCTATCCTTTCATCAAAACACCTGTCATTACATTTTAATATCTGTTGATGGCATTCTCTTGGCCGGGAATAATGAAAATATCATTCAACTTCTATTTCAAGGTCTGCACAAAGCCTTTCAGCTTCGTAGGCTTGGTGAGATCAATCATTTTCTTGGCATTCAGGTTAATTTGGGCTGCATCCAAATCAATCTACCTAAGCTGTCAAATTACTAAACCGAGCTGTGACGTTGGATTGTGAACCCATTTCCAATCCTATTGATGTTAAATTATCATCTTCTACTACTGCTTTGCACTCAAATAATGAACACTATAGCCACACGACTGGCTCATTGCAATATCTTATAATTACAAGGTCAGTCATTGTTTATATGGTGAATAAATATACCAACATATGCATCAACTACTAGAGCATTACTATCAATTACACAAAAGACTAATTCGATATATTAAAGAAACTTTACCTCTAGGTTTACACACTAAATCAGGCAATCAAAATATCTATGCTTATTCGTATTATGATTGGGCATGTGATCCTTTGGATTGAAAATCTACAATCAAATATTGTGCTTATCTTGGCAACACTTTAATTTCTTGGCACGTTCATAAAAAAAAGACAATTGCTCATTCTTCTACCAAAACATAATATAGAGCTTTGGCTATAGCTGTTACTGATATCATCTAGCTACACCGATCGCTTCAAGAATTTAATGTACCTCTCCTTACGTCGCCACAACTACTGGAAAAACATTTCAACTATTGCACTTGCAAATAACCCAGTATTCATATCTAGGCTAAACATATTGAAGTGGACTTTCATTTTATTAGTGATTGTATAAAGAACAACCATATTATTGTTCAGCATGTTAACACTCAAGCTCAGTATGCCGATGTCTTCACCAAAGCACATTCAACGGCCCGCTTTCTTCAGCTTTGCAACAAGTTACAACTTTGTGACATTGTTAAATTGCTAATTTGGTGACAAGGAAAGTTTGATAAGTAATAAGATAAGTTCCCAAAAATCCTAATCATTACTTGCCCACTTTCTCTGTCAGAGATATTAATCTTCTATGCTAAATATAATCACCGCTGATTCCTAACTAATACATCAGACCCGTTTACTTTGTTTCTGGAATTCTGTATTCAGAAAACTCGGTTTTGTATATCCTGCCTCTACAAGAATGATAAAAGCTAAAGCTGATTCTTCTTCCAATGTTCTGTTTCTTTCTTATCTGTTTTTCTATGAAACAGGTTCAGTGGCTAACTTGTCTTTGCAGTTTTCAATCACTTCTACAACCATAATGCCTGAAGCCCTATTCCTCATGTCTCTATATAGTTCTTATGCACGAAAGAGGATCCCATGATGAGGCACAAAACTTTAAATATTATTGGAAAACTTGTGAAAGTAAAACCTATTCCAAGCTTAGAGAATGCTTAGAGAATAAGGAATTTGTACGCAATGGAAATGGGACAAGTCAATAAGCATGAGGCCATATTTAATACCAAGAGTTTAATAGGTTAACAAACACTAAATACGGTTATGTCTCATTCTACATATTAAAACCAACAGAGTCAAACAAAGACTTTGTGTAGAACAAGTCTCCAATCACAATCCTTAGTCGTGAATCTTTGGGCTTTCCAGTAGCGTTTAATGTATCATGCCATTGTCATTGTTTATTTTAAAGCTAATTATAAGAGGTTGACTGTCCTTTGTTATTTAGGACCAGCTTTTCCTTTAACTTTATTAATTTGAATAAGATCTATTATTACAAATAGTGATCATGACCATCTAATTCAAACGACTGATGATAGAATAAAGATAAGATATTTCTTTGGCATCTTTCAGAGGAACAGTTCCTCACTCTTGTTTCTAATCATAAGGCTCTTCAACTTCCTTAATTACATGAATGTAAAAGATATTTTTAAATTTTAATGTATTGGGAGGCACAACACCTCCTTGATCTATCAGTCCTAATGCCCTCCATATGAATGCTTGAAATTTTATCCAAAAGCAACCTTCAAAATCCAATCATTGTCTTTAAAAGACAGAAATCTTTTTCATATATGTTATAAAGTGGGCACAAAGCCAATTACAAATTTTAAGAAAACTTACTAAAGAGGACAAACATTAATACAAGAGTAAAATGAAGATGCGCGCCAATTTTTTTATATAAAAAGGGGAGTGGGAGAAGTAGGGATAGAAGCATGACTTCAAGCTTGATATCTAAGATATGAACCCCTGAATCAAGGCTAGATTCACAAATTTAATCTGTCATTAGAGAAAAAAATTTATGACAAACAATAAAGTGAGTACAACATAAAAGAATTGTATGCATTGCTAAAAAAAAGAAAAAAAAAAGTTCAAAATCAAAGCAATTAGTAACAACTAAGCCAATACAACCTAATGGAAGAGAAGATAGACTGAAATCAATGTATAAAGCGTGCTTGAAGTTAGGTAAACCTAAAACAGAAGCAAAATATCTTCTTAGTATTCCTAACCCTGTTAGAAAAGAATTTAAAGACTTTTTAATGCAGGAGTTAACCCAAAACAACACTAGGAAAGCAAATGTCGTTACTGAAAGACAAATAGGTGATTACAACCAACACGCTTTAAAGAGAAATACAACAATAGACACAAGCAAACTGTAATAATCCATTATGAGAAATCAGGAAAAAATTTTGGCAATAAAAAATGTACCCCAAATTTCGGATTTCTCAGAATTCAGTCAAATCAATTTTATTAAATTATACACGTCAAATCAATCAATTTTATACAAAACATTATATATAAATTTTGAATGAATAGAAGATATAAAAAATTGGAAGTTAATTAACTTAATTAATTCTCAATTACTCTCCCTAATCCCGACCTACTGTTCCCACAGACTTAACCCACGCAATATTTAGCCCTGTGATGCGTCAAATGGAGAACTCATTTCCAGAGCTTCGCTTGTCCTCTCCCCTCTTAACTTAGCTCGTATGTCTCTCCCTCACTCTTGGTTGAGCTCGGCAGAAGCTCCTGTGAGGAGCTGCAATCCTGCGATTGCAGCTCAACTTGTCGACACGAATAGAAAGGGGTGAGCGGCACCTGGAAAGTTGCACGAGCCGCAGTAAGCCACGTCCCACTCCTTTCCTCTCTCGAACCTCCTCTCATTTCCTATCCTCCCTAGCATTGTTCCTCTCTGCCCAGGGAGCCCGAGACTCCAGCTACAGTGCTGGAGTTGGGATAGGTTTTCAGGCTCCAGGGGAAAATCAGTGATTACGAAACCCTATTTCACGCTATTTGACACTTTCATTTCCTTTCACTTGATTTTACTTTGAGATTTACCTCATTTGTTGTACATTGTTTGTTTATGGTAGCCGTCGGAGGCGCCAAATTTGTGTTGGAAGTTTGGTAAGTGGCTTCCGAGTTTTCGTACAGGTTTTAGCACAATATCAGTGAAGGATGAGGAGATTGAGAAGATAGAAAGTAGAAGAAAGAATATTTGACAGCTTCGGAAAGATGAACTTATGCCAAGAAGCCTATTTAAGGTAAAAAAAAAGTTACTTTTTTCTGGTTAAATTATTTAATGAGTCAAGAAATCTTTAAATTTGAAGTTAATTGCGGATTTCATGTTGTTTCTCTGAGGCGGCGAGCTCGAGCCAAGCACGTGGAAAACTCATTGTAGAGAGACTTCATCAATTCAAGTGATTTAATTCTATGCTAATTAAGTAAAAAAAATTCAATTGATGGAAATTACTTGAATTTTAAGTTTTGATATAATGTTTTATAGGTTGTTGAGATTGGTTGTTAAGATCAACTTAAAGATTATCTAACATCCAACTAATTATTGATGTTTGAGAACTTAGTGTGACATCTGAGGTAAATAATTATATTTCTAAATTTCAATAATTTTTTTTTTATTTCATAAAGTATATATATGCTCTAGTTTAGTTAGATTCCTCAAATTATTAGATAGAAAAAATATGTATGCCAAAAAAGATATACAAAATATGCATGCAAGATATATCAGAGATGCATTATACGTATGATGAGTATGATATGAAAGATAGACATGATATGAAACATATATGCATGATAAGCAAGATAAAAAAAGATATGCAATACATAAAATATAAACATGATATAAGAGATGTGCATGATATGAGAGTTATGTAAGATGAATAGTTGCACAACAGCATAAGAATAGCTAAGCATGTTATTAGATGCATAAAGATATATCAGAATGATGTATGTTATGAAGTATAAAATAGATTATATAAGAATGTTTGTGTGTGTATGTTCAGAAGATGATTTTACCTCCTAATGGTACAGACAGGGGATGTCAGTGTACACGCGCGTGTAGAATATTTCTACCATCTTAGACAATTATGATAGTTAGATCACTAATTGTTGTACTGATGGAATAATATCAGCCAAAGGCGAGTAGACCCGAGCTTACCTCCCCAGACAATTGTAATGTTTATATTGCTAACAGTTGTGTCGACGGGATAAATCGGTCAGAGGCGGGTACGAGACATTCTACCCTGGACACTTGCGATATGTAGATCGCTAACCACTGTGCCGACGAGACATGTCGGTCAATGGTGTGTTAGGTTTTGTTGCTGGTAATCTTCATAGAGACAAATGTGTAGGTAAAGATTATAAAGTATAAATAATGTTAAAGTAAATGCTTACAGAAGCTCGAGTATATGTATTAAAAAGGGTTTTTTTATGCATACATTAGCATATATCAGATTGCTTATAAAAACTTGAAAGACCATAATATTATAAGATTTCTTATGCATATTAAAGTCATCTACTTGGATTACTGTAATTTAAAAGTATGATTACTCCTAGATTATATTTAGATAGCTCATTATATTGTTTTAATATTATTTTTAGGTGTTAAACATTTGAATAATATGAATAGAAGAGCAAATGTGTATAGAAGATAAGAACAACAAATGAAAAGGTACAAATTTCTACTTCTTAATTTTAATTCCTTTCTTTAATGCTTTCAAGTATTTTTTTATCATGAAATTGTTAGTTATAGAATTAGAATATGAGAATTTATTTTCAACGTCTGATCGTTAGTTCCCAACTTATTTAATTCCAAGCTCATGGCCAAGTCGTGACATAAATACCATTAGAGTGTACGCCAAGGGTGTTGGAGGTCAGATAGGTGTATTGGAAAGGTTGTGAGTGTGGGGGTAGCAAAGGAATGCTGAAAGCAGCGAGGGTGATAGTGTGAAAATGCAAGAACAACAAGTGTCGAAGACGAGAACGAATGATCGAACGTTGGAAATCAATTCTCTGTTATTCTAATTCTATCATTAACAATTTAATAACAATTTAATATTTAAATAATAAATAATTAATGAAAGTCACTAAAAAAATAAATTAAGATTAACAAGAAGAAATTATACCTTTCTGTTTCTTGTTCTCTTCTTGTATACAAATTTGTTCATCTTTTATTCATCTTGTTCAGATATTTAGAACATAAAAAAATAATATTAAAGCAACATAGTGAGTTATCTAAAGATAACTCAAAGGTAATCATACTTCTAAACTACATTAATCCAAATAAAAAAATTCAATATGCATGCGAGTTTATAAGAAATCTTATAATATACCGTTCTTTTGTATTTTTATAAGCAATCTGATATATGATAATACATGCATCAATGACCTTTTTTAAATGACACTAATATTCTATATGCATTTATATTAACTTTTACTTTATACTTTTTAAATACACTTCTGTTTTTGTTAGGATCACCGTCAACAAAACCTTATACACACTTGGTCAATATCGCCCTGTCGGCACAGCATTTAGCGATCAACACATCGCAATTGTTTAGGGTTGAAAGGCCATTAACTACCCCTGACCGATATTCTCCTGTCGGCACAACAATTAGCAATGTAAACATCACAATTGCCTGGGAAGATAAGTTCTGGTCAACTTAACCCTAGCTGATATTATCTCATCGACACAACGGTTAGCGATCTAACCATCACAATTATCTGAGGTGCTAAAAAAATTTAAAGTACAAAGAATCTACTGTAATATAGGTGTCACTGAACTGCAACATATATGCAATCAACATACATTTTAAAATAGATGATTACTGAAACTTAAAAATATAATTACTCACTTAAATTACCACGAGAGTAATTATCTGGTCATTGGATAACATTTATGTTAATTTATAAAATCTAAAGAACAAATTGAACTTTAAGATTCAACCGAATTTTGTAATCAAATTATTTTTCTTAAATTAGCATAGAATTATTTACCTAAATTTACGGAGTCGTCCTGTGAATAGCTTTCACACACTTGCCTCGAAGTCACCACCTTAAGTAAACAACTTTAAATTTGTAAATATATTAGGACTTTATAAATTTTCGACTCATAAAAAAATTAAAACCCAAAAGTAACATTCTTACATCAAATAAGCCTCTCGACAAAGGCTTGTCTCTCCAAAATTGCAAAAAATTATTTCCTATTATTCCTATCTTCTCAATATTCCCTTCACCTTCAGCAATTGTGTTTTAAAACCCCTACGGAAACATGCAATCTATTTACAACACTTCCGACACAAGATCGATGCATCTAACGGCAACGGGAAACGAACAATGCACGAAAAATGAGACAAAACTCAATAAAAGCAAGATGAAGGAAATGAAGTCTCAAATAGCATGAAATAGGGTTTCACACTCATTGATTTCATCCCGAAGCCCTAAAAACTCGTCTGCGACTCTGTGCAGGAGCTCGCCACCACTGCGTGACTCAACTACAGTGTGGGATAGCACGGGGTCGTGACCGAGCGATAAAAAAGCGAGAGAGAAAGTTTGGGAAAGAAAATTGGAACTGGGATGCAGCATACTACATGTCGTGCGGCTTCCCAAGTGTCGTGCCATCACTAATCACGACTGTTGGCTTTGGTGCGATCACAGCTCCTCACAAAAACTATTGTCGAAAGAGAGTGAGAGTCGTGCAAATGAAATCGAGAGAGGGAGAGGAGATGCGAAGCTCTGAAATGGGATTTCCCCGTTCAACTCCATCAGGAGAATATATCGAGCGAGAAGGGTCGGTTAGGAATAATATCTTTTAATTCATTCATAATTTAAATATATATATATATATATATATATACATATATATATATATTGAATTGATCAATTTTTCGTGCAGAATTTTATAAAATTATTTTAATTGAAATTCGAGAAATCTTAAAATCGAGATATATTTTTCGTTGCTGAAATTTTTATCAAATTTATGAATAATTGGTTAACACAATCTCCCCTCATAAAATTTCGTCCTCGAAATTCATGAACTCCACATCAACAATGAAGATGAAACAAAAGTGATTACAAAAATTCAAAAGTGATTACAAAAATTTGTTTTGTTTCTTGTCAAATGATAACTGCAGCATAGCAAACTCTATGCATCAACATCAGCAGCAACATGCTCATCCGGCTCCTGATGGGTTAAGGAATAAACACTTGGACGAATGTTTTGACTTGGTTGCTCATTATAAGCCACAATTTCAGCTTCTGCTATCCTCTACTGACTACTTCAAGATGTAGATCCTTCCGAAAAATTCATCTAAACTGGATTTCTTCCTCAGTGAGCATTTGATGTGGTTCTTTGAAAATCATTTGTGCAATTTCTCCTTTGATGTCCAGATTGTCTACATAAGTAACACACATTCAACCCCAATAAACATTCATCACGATGTTGCTTCCCACACTTAACACAAGATTGTATGGTGCTAATACCAGCCCGACGAACATCTCCACTAGTGTAGGACTTTATCTTCTTCCCAATGGACTCTCCTCCTGCATAAGCTTTTGGTGTCACTTCTTCCGAACTGTTTCTTTTATGCATGTCTACGCTTCTAAGTTTGTTGGAAATCAATCTCCATCCGCCTAGCTCTCTTTACTAGTATTGAATAGTCTTCAATCCTAAGTGGCACTAATGGTTGCTGATCGAACCCTTCAATCCAGAAAGAAATATATGGCATTTCTACTCCACATTAGAAATTAACTGGGTGCATACCTTGATAACATAGTGAACTCCACTTTGTATTGCATAACCGATTGATCTCCTTACACCAACATAACGAATTTATCTTGCATTTGTCTTCTACCCGATAGTGCTACAAACTAATCTCTGAAGGTTATCACAAACTCGTCCCACTGCACCAAGTAACTTGTTCTACCTCCAAACTCCAGCATCTAACATTGTCACCATCATTCGGCTTCCTCCACAAAAGTAAAAGTGGCTAGGGCAATTCTCCTCTCCAGTGGACAAGACATGCCATCTATGATTTTCTCCACTCTCAATAGTCAATTGTTTGCTTCCACTAGCCCTTTTGCTTCGAAAAATAAAGGGGGTCTCATATATTTAAAGAGCTTTAAAAATTTATACATTGGTGGTCATCCACTGCTCCAAATTTGAGATCGAGAATTCTTAATCAACATTCATCATATCAGAGAAAGCATCAGCACTGACTGCGACATTCTGGGGTACAACAAAATCTACATTCTTATATCGAACCTCTTCCTCCGGATCATCCATAATTCTATAAAAAGATAACCATATAATTTACTTGTACTACATTAAAATTTTTAATTTCTATTATTTATTACTTAATACAATTATCTTATTCACTCTTTCATTAAGATTTATGTTATTTAATCTAAACCACTACTCTGATACCACTTTTGCACAACCCGACCCAAGGCTTAGAGTTAATCAAGATGGGAACGAACGATGGGATATTAGAAATCAATTTTCTGTTATTATAATTCTATCACAAACAATTTAATATTTAAATAATACATGAAAGAGCAACTAAAAAAAGAAATTAAAATTAACAAGTAGAAATTTGTGTTTCTCTGCTTATTGTTCCCACCTTCTGTACACATTTGTTCATCTTCTATTCATCTTTTTCAAATACTTAAAACATAAAAAAATAATATTAAAGTAATATAATGAGTTATCTAAAGATGATACAAGAATAATCACACTTCTAAACTACAGTAATTCAAGAAAAAGAATTAAATATGCATGTGAGTCTATAAAAAATCATATAATATGTTGGTCTTTCATATTTTTATAAGCAATATGATATATGCTAATACATGCGTCAATGACTTTTTTTCTAAATGAGCATGCACTAATCTTCTACATGCATTTATCTTAACTTTAATTTTACTTATACTCTTTACATATATTTTTATCTCTGTGAGGATCATCATCAATAAAATCTTACACACCCATTGGTCGATATTGTCCCGTCTGCTCTCATCAGCACAACGGTTAGCAATCTATACATCGCAATTATTTAGGGTGGAAAGACTCTTACCTGCCCATGGCCAATATTATCTCTTCGGCACAGCGATCAGCAATGTAAACATCACAATTGTTTGGGGAGATAAGCTCTTGTCTACTTGCCCTTGGTTGATATTATCCTGTCGTCACAGCCGCCAATGATCTAACCATCACAAATTTCTGGGTTAGTAGAAAAACTCTCTACTCGCGGGTACACTGACGTCCGCTGCCTATATCATTAGATAGCGAACTCCTTTCAAACATGCACACACAAGCATTCATATATAAGTTATTTCATTCATCCAACATATATTATTTTGAGACATTTTTATGTAATATACTAATATGTATATTTAATCTTACTCTGTTGTACAACTATCATTATGCATCTCTTATATCATTCATATATCTATTTTATGCATATCTCTTACCCACATATCATGCATATTATTTTCTATCATATATCTATCTCATGCAAATCTTTTACCCATATAATGCATACCATTTTCTATTGTGATCATCATGTGTATCTTTCCTAATATGTCAATCTTGCACATCATATATATCATACGTATCCTACCTCAAATACATATTTTTTATGCGTACCTTTCATATCTACCAAGATAAAGAAGCTATTGTAATAAATCTCACGGAATTGCAGCATACAAGTAATCAACATGCATTTTGAAAGAAAGAGGATTATTGAAATTTAGAAATGTAATTACTCACCCCAATTGCCACGAGAGTAATTAGTTGACCGTCGGATAACCTTTTTGTTGATTTATTAACTTTAAGATTCAACCAATTTCTATCAATCAAATTATTCTTTTTAAATTAACATAGAATTATTTACATGAATTTACAGAAGTCGTCCTACAAATAGCTTTCACACACTTGCCTTGAGCTCGTCACCTCAAGTAAAAAACCTAAAATCTGTAAATATATTAGGCTTTTATAAATTTTCGGCTCATAAAATAAATTTACCCAAAAGTAATATTCTTATTTCAAATAGGCTTCTCAGCACAAGTCTGCTCTCAAATGCTACCAAGAATTCTTCATTCTTCTTCCTATCTTTTCAATTTTCCATTCACCTTCACTGATTTTACTTTAAAATCACTATGGAAACATACACTCCACTTATGTCTATTCCGACGCAAGATCAACGTCTTCGACGGCTACTGAAAACGAACAATGCACGCAAAATAATGCAAAACTCAAAATGAAAGCAAGTGGAAGGAATATAAAGTCTTAAATAGCATGAAATAGATTTTCGTACTCACTGATTTCACCCTAGAGCCCTAAAATATTGTCTGCAGCTTTGCGTGAGTCGTCGCGCGACTCATCTACGGTGCAGGTTCACACGGTTTCGCGACTGAGCGCTGAAATCGCGCGAGAGAAAGATCGGGAAAGAAAATTGGAAGTGGGAGCTTACCTAGTTCGCTCGCCCTCACTGCTCGCGGTTGTGGGCTTTGTTGCAATCATAGTTCCTCATAGAAGCTACTGTCGAGCGCGACCGAGAGGGAGGGAGAGACATGCGAACAAAACCGAGAGGGGGAGAGTAGATGCGAAGCTCTGGGATGAGATTTCCCATTCAACTCCATCGAGAGAATATATCGAGTGGGATGGGTCGATTATAAACATTAATTGGAATTAGAGAGTTACTTGAGGGTTAAATTAGGTTAATTAATTTATAATTTCCAATTTTTATATCTTTCAATTCATTCATAATTTATTTATAGTATTATATATTAAATTGATCAATTTTTCGTGTAAAATTTAATGAAATTACTTTGATTGAAATTTGAGAGATCCAAAATTTGGGATATATCTCCGTCGTTGAATTTTTTATCAAATTTCTCAAAACTTAGTTATTACAGCAAGTATGGTTACTGTCCTGGATGGTGGTAGTGAGGATTTGGGTGGGTAGCAATGGAACAGAAGGAAGGCGGTGATCTCTGGCTGTCCTGGGAGGCGACGGCAAGGTGAGAGAGTTGTAACAGCAAAAACAAGGCTGGAGAGGGGCACTTTAGAAAATAACATGCAGGAGCGGGGGGGTGGGGTTTAGCTGGGGGGTTGCATGAAAACAGCAAGGCGGATGGGTTTCTTGGTGTCTATAGCATTACGGGATGTTTGGACAGCGACGGCAATGATGTTGTTGTGCTAGAACTATTGGGGTAACGAAGCAAAGGGAGGGGAAAGAGATGATGACGATTGGAACTGTAAAAACACCAACTTGAATGTTGTCCTGGGCAGCTACAGCTAAAGGGCGGTCATAAGTGGTAAGGGGAGAATGCAGAAGGGGGTAGGGAAGATATTGATACGCCTCAAGACCAAATTTAGCAAGCATAGGACAGTGAAACAGAAATAGATAGGTGAACAAAATTAAACGATGGCTGCTCTTACTAAAAACAAAAGAAAACAAGCAAGATATGAGGATGATCTATTATTCGAGAGGTAGATCAGTTCTCCCACAACCATAGATATCGCTAGGAACACCACACGAAAATGAAAAAACACAGCAGCCCAAAAACATACATAAAGAAAGCAAACCCTAGGTTCCCCCCTAATAGAATCCTCTCCCAGCATTTCAAAAATTTTCCGTCGTAACTTTCCCTCCAAACTCTCTTAATTTCTCCTCCTTCCATAGGTGATTATAGCCCTAGCGGACCCCACCCTTTCTTTTCCTTCTTCTGCGGCTCCCCATGTCTGTCCCGCTTCTTTTTGTCGCCAAGACCGCCATCTTGTGGGTTGGTTATAATGCCTTCAGCCGATCCAGGTTGGACCGGCTCATGTATAGGCGTAACAGTTACGCACCACCTGGAGAACAAAATACAGCTGAAGCGCCACCTGGAACCCTAGGAAACAGTTCTTGAAGCCAAGAAGAAACATCGGCAGTTGTTCTAACACAAAACACAAAAAAAGTGTTCTAAAATAGGAAAACAACAAACTTACAGACCTAGTGTAAGTATAAGTGGATTCCACTCACAGTAGGAGAGAAATCAATGTAAAAGAAGGGTCGACTGACCCTCCTGGACCAGGAAAAATTATTCCACACGGACACCGCATGCAGAAATTCATGCGGTGTCCGATCTGCACCACTCATCACACTCAATCAATTTTTTTTCAAAAAAAATGAAAATGGGGCCCACCGAAATGCAACTTTTACTGTGATGAGCGGTCCAAATCGGACACCGCAGATTGGACACCGCATGCATCTCTACATGTCGTGTCCGTATGAAATAATTTTTCCCACGGCAATTTGCGGTACCGTATCAGAGGTCAATCGGACACCGCATACATCTCTACATGTCGTGTCCGTATGGAATAATTTTTCCCTGCACCAGTCCAAGTTGCAATTTCCCACGGCAATTTGCGGTACCGTATCAGAGGTCACAGAAACGTCCCGGCAGGAAGTTCCTGTGTCACTCTTATCTGCATGACCTTCAAAACTAGAAATACCATTATTAAAGCCATCAAAATACAAATATGGTTAACCAATATCTTAGAGTATCATAAGGAGCTAGTATATCTAAAGAAATTGGATCAACGATCTTGTTTGGTGCTAAGGTGTGGACACCATATTTGAGCTGAGAAAACATAGCGAAGGCTATGATTCCACAGCAAGACCAAAAGTTGGTTCAAATTATTGTATATAAACCAGGTCAGAAAAATAAGGAATGATAATTAAGATGTTTGTAAGGTAAGTTATGACCATTTGAGTGTTCTCCTTATTGCTAAAACCAATAAAATATGATCTCTAAAATTCTTGATGAGCCATGAAGCATGCTATAAAGTTGTGACCAAAAATTTTGTGAGACGAACAATATAAAGTGATGACAAAAAAATAATGAAAAGCGAAAGTGAGACATACAAAAAAAATGAGAAAGAGAAAGACAAAGTAAGATAGAGAGAAAGAGAGAGTGATTGAGGCAGAGGAACGTCATGAAATTCCACAACTTTAATTTTTCATTGTTTTTAATAGCCATTTACTTTTTTATAATAATTTTCATTATTATTACATTCAAACCTTCTTCCTCCACCTCCTTTCACTACTTTAGCTAGTCAATTACAACAAAATATTAAAGAGACAGAGAAACAGAGAGTAAAAATCAAAAAATATATATATAAATAAATTCCATTAAAAAAATAAAATTTTAAAAAACTTTGATTTTTTAATTTGAATTTAAATTCTAAATTCAAATCAATTTTCTGTATTGGTTGCAAATATCTTACCCTTTTAAGCAATCAATATATCGTATCCACCATGTTTCCATCAATAATACATAATTCTCTCCACACCCTCCAATTAATTCTATAACAAATCTCCCAACTTATTTATTGTTTAAATGTCAAAATGAAATTTAAAAAGAAGTTTTCATCTTAATCTCATTCCAATTTTCTTCAAAAATTTTCCCCTACTGCCTTAAAGATTGGGTGTGACCGTGATACAAAGATTTCTCATAATCAATTTGAATTTATGTAGGGCATGTCTACTATGGAAGCTATACATTTATTGAGAGGCTTGATGAAGAATTACAGAGAAAATAAGGAGGATCTACATATGATTTTTATTGATTTAGAAAAAGCTTACGATAAAGTTCCAAGAGAAGTCCCTTTGTTCCAAGAGAAGTCCTTTGGAGAGTTTTAGAGAAAAAATGTGTTGATATGACTACTATTCAATTCATTAAAGATATGCAAAAGAGTTGTTACTTATATTCGAACAGAAGGAAGATTGGCCAAGTATTTTCTTATTTCAGTTGGATTACATCAGGGATCGACTTTAAGCCCATATCTTTTTGCTTTAGTAATGGATGCTCCTACTGGACATTTACAGGAGGATGTACTTCAGTGTATGTTTTTCGTTGATGATATCCTTCGTGTGGATAAAACAAGAGAAAGAGTTCGGGAAAAACTTGAATTATGGAAGCCTACATTGCAGTCTAAAGGTCTTCGTATGAGTAGAACTAAAACTGAATACATGGAATGCAATTTTAGTGGTAGTAGCTCTAGTGGTAGGGTTGTGACTATGGATAATCAAATTACTAAAAGGTGTGAAGATATCTCGGGTCTATTGTTTAGAGTGATGGTGATATAGATGGGGATGTTATTAGTAGAACTCGAGTTGGTTGAAGTGCGGGAATGCTTCAAACCTATTAAGATAAAAAAATACCACTTAAACTGAAAAGAAAATTTTACAAGATAGTGGTGATACCTGCAATGCTCTATGACTAGTGCAGCCAAAACGGCTCGTTGTTTGTGAACAGCTCGTGTTCGACTCATTCGCTAAGTTAACGAGCCGAACACGAACAACATGAACAAATATTAGTCCGTTCGTGTTCGGCTCGTTTTGGTTCAAAATACTACTAATCAATTATATATATATATATATATCTTTGCTGAGTAGTATTTTTAAAAAAATTAATTCACTACAAGGCTACAAATATTTATAATCAATTAAAAGTATTAATTAAGAAAATAGAATAAAAATTATTAATTTAGATTCAAATGATGTTTTAAATCTTGCCCCAACATCCTATGGCTAAGTGATTAGGGTTGTCAAAATGATTCTTTGTTCATGAACGACTCGTGTTCAGCTCGCTAGCAAACAAGTCGAACACGAACAAACTTTTTGAGCTCGAAATATAAACAAGTCGAACACGAGCTAAGCCTGGGCTCGCTCGTGTTCGTCTCGTTTACACCCCTATCTATGACACAAAATGTTGGCCTTTTAAAGGGAAGCATAAAACAAAGTTAATTGTTGCTGAGATGAGAATGCTTAGGTGGATGAGTGGCTTGACACTTAGAGACAAAATGTGAGATGAATATATCTGTGATAGGGTTGGTGTAACTCCAATAGCGCGCAAGATTAGAGAGAGTCGTCTTAGATGGTTTGGTCACATTAAATGTAGACCATATAATGATCTGATTAGTAGAGTAGATGTTTTAGCTTCGACTGATATTAAGAAAGGTAGAGGTAGACCTAAAGAGGCTTGGGCATTGTATAAAAAATGATTTTATTTTATTAGAATTAAATGAAAACAATAGGACGCAATGGAGAAAAAGGATTCATGTAGCCAACCCCACTTAGTGGGTTAAAGGCTTGTTGTTGTCGTCGTACCTAGACCCAATCAAACACAAAGAACCTATTTGGATTTACCCAGCATGATTGACCTAACATAACCCAATTAGATTAATCTACCCTACCCATATGTCCAAGTGAACAAACAGAAAGTCAGCTTTGGTCATCCAATGCTTCAATTAGATTGGATCTGCCTAGTAGTGTGCATAAAGACCTCATAGTTTCTAGAGTTGACTTTTCAGAGTTTCAGTATCCTTCTTATGATGTTTTTGTTGATGGCGCTATTCTTCCCACTGGTCAACTTTTCTTAGATAAACATTTTTACCATTCATCGCCTCTGCTTCACAATAGTCACTTTCATCCATAGGATGGATTTTGCAAGTTTTTAAGCAAAATTGAAGACATCCAATTTTCTAAACTCTCCATAATAGATTTCTTCATAGCCAATGTCAATTCTAGTAGTGCAAGTCCTACTTCCTTAGTCATGAGTTTGAGTTTTCAATATTTATTAATGTACATTTATCGACTTTGTCATTAAATTGGAAGTAACTGTTTAAAATCATTTGTCTTTTAGAACTGGTTTTATTTTTTATTTTTTTTCCTTTCTCTATTCAAGAAAAATTTATCATTCTGAATAAAGCTTATTAGTATAAATAATGCCTAGGACCATGTACTTAGATAGTTGATGATGGGATCAAGAAGTAGAATTTTTTTTGCACACTCTCTGTAGATTAATTCTTCCTCCTTTCAAAGTCAGAAGGCTCTTCTTCCTATTTCTATCTACCTGTTGCCTCCTTCCACTTGAGATATTCATTTATCTCTTCTTTTCAATCTTTCTTTCTTTTCACCTCCCCAATCTATTCTCAACAATCAAGATTTCCATGAACATCAAAATCTTTGTTTTGTTGCCTAGCTCATCATCACATTGTAATATGTGAAACAGTTGATGAAGAAAAAGATAATTGTCATGCAGGACAAGGATTACTCTCATGTGAAGACAAATTAACCCAGCAATAGAATACGAGCATTTTTCATGGCGTACTATGGTTCTATTAAGAAAATCTATTAAGGAGAAATGTGTGACATGCGATGACATTGCAGGCTATTGAATAAAATAGAAATAAGACTTCAATACTGAAGCTAATGGCAGATAATTAAACCTAATTAAATTATTTTTCAAATTCTTATAAATTATTCAGGGGCTTTTCTGAACTCCTAAAAGTAGAGTTTTTTTTATTTATTTTCTTTTTATTTAAGAGTAAAAGGAAGTGTCCTAGAAAATTTCCATTAGCTTCAAGTAACATTGAAGTCTTGCTCTCCACTGTACTTATATACTCCCCTCAGTTCCTTATGCTAGATTTACAATATCTAAATCATAGCCAAAAACTGTTAATAAGACTTCAATACTGAAGCTAATGGCAGATAATTAAACCTAATTAAATTATTTTTCAAATTCTTATAAATTATTCAGGGGCTTTTCTGAACTCCTAAAAGTAGAGTTTTTTTTATTTATTTTCTTTTTATTTAAGAGTAAAAGGAAGTGTCCTAGAAAATTTCCATTAGCTTCAAGTAACATTGAAGTCTTGCTCTCCACTGTACTTATATACTCCCCTCAGTTCCTTATGTTAGATTTACAATATCTAAATCATAGCCAAAAACTGTTAAATTGTTAGAAAAAAATCTCCTGAATCTTCAAATATTAATTCTTTTGAAAAAGGTTTCCAAAATGCTGGAAATTATCTTAATGGCCTCCCATAAAGTCTTACATCACCCAGAATGTTATGCAAAAAATTAGAACACCGTATTAAAATAAAGTTGTAAAACAAGGTGCGAGTCACAGCATTGGAATTGAATATAATAAGCATAAGAGAATAATTATCTAATAGGCCAACAAGAAAGAAGATTACCATGTACATGGCTATGAATCCACAATTCCACAAATTTTCTAAAAGAAAAATATTATTTGACACGTGCTATGCATCTATTTAGTTATACTAAGTTACCAAGGTCACAATGAAAGATTTATTGAGATTTTTCTGTGGCCAAAGGCTTAGAGAATCACCCTATCCATTGCACTGTACTCTTCAGAAGGTACCTGAAAACCTGCAAATAGATGGAGAATTTATATATTATTTTGCAGGCAAAAAAAAATTTTCAGGAAGATTTACATGCACACAACTCAATTCCTATATATTTACATATTAACACCTAAACTTCAATTTCTACATGCATGCCGCCGAATCCATGCATGATAAGGTGTATTTCACTTTTCAAAAGCTATAATAGTGGTATTTTTTATGTGATATGAAAGATTTGGGTGTTATAAATATAAAAAATAAAATTTAGCTGTTAGATAAGTAAATGCATAAGATTTGGATGGTATGTATGTAAATGCCTCAAACTTTTAAGACAAAACCTAAAATATTAAACTTCTGAGGCTAATCTCAGCACAAAATGTAAAGCCAAATCTTTTCTCAGAAGACTCGTCAACAGAAAAATTGTTTTGCAGAATGTTTTATTCAACAAAAAATAAATTAATTAAAATACAGCATATTAACTTTAAAAAAATACCATGGGAAATCATTCGGTACAGGGTTATAGAGCTTATCTGAGGATTGCATCGAGGAAACTTCATAAGCTATGGAGACAGTCATACTGATTCCCAATCTGCTAGCCAGATCCATGACTTCCTTCTGTGCACCAATTGGATCCACTTCAAGTCAAAGAATTTCAAACATGAACTAAGTGCATCAGAAAAATTTGACATTCCAACTTAGCAATGTTTGAATTAGAGAAGACTTAGACCTGCACCCATGTTTGTAATGATGCAAACTCGTTTCACAACAGCTTGAGGTATAATTAGAGACATCCACTCCAAAACTACATTTTCATAGAAATAGAGGATCAAACTGTATAACAGAGATGAAACAGTTAACAAAATAAAAAGAAATTATGCAATTTATTTACCTTCTACACGGCAATTTGTCTATGCACTACTCAGTTAATGGAATTTTCAATTTCTCTCAAAATAATTTAAGTCAAGCTTCATGTTAAATTTCTAAAAGTACCTTCACAATGACAAGTCGAGCCCTCAAATTTGGACTCCTTTGCAACAATATATACAATGCAAGCGAGTGAAGTCCTTTTTAAGTGGCAAGTCTAGAGATGGTAACTCTCATGAAGACAAATAAGGTTAGTCCATCCAAGGTGATGACTTGTCCCAAAATATGTCAAGGCAAAAGGATGAATAAGAATTAACACCAATATCTCATACTCACTTTATTTTTTTATTCTGTAAACCGAAATTCAATTAACTAGACAATTTAATTAATTTGCCACTATCCCTTCAATAATTTTATTAACACTTCAAATCTATCAATATGATAAATTTGATAAGTGCTAATTCAGCATAGATGTTCAATTTAGTTCTCAAGTTTTAAAATGCTCAAATTTAGTCCCCAACTATTAAAAATTATATAGAATTGGTCCTAAATAAAATTTTCCATTGAATTAATAGTTCCCTTCACATTTTGAAGTGTAATTTCATCGATTTACAAAATTCATGAAATAAACACACGAAAGGCTCGTCAATTATCACTAGATGATTCATACACAAAACAATCTCACCATAAACTTAAATCTTTGCTGCTCCACTCGTGTGGTTTCTCCCTTTTGTTTCACCATCGACGAAGCAAGCGACTCGAGGCGCATACTCATTCGATGCTTCTCCACTCGACGACGCAGTCTCCGTCCCCATCTATCTACGTCTCCATTTGTGTTGCTTGCGTCGACGACAAGGCTTCGTCTCCATCCGAGCGCAAATTCTTCCCTTTCGTTTTACCATTAACGAAGCAAGTAACCTAAGGAGAGTACTCATTTGTTGATTCTCCACTCAACGAAGCAGCCTCTGTATCTGTCTCCATCCGCGGTGCTTGCGTTAAAACATGGGTTCGTCTCAATCCGAGCGCTTGTGCATCCCCCCACCATCGTTCATTGCAAAGAGATATGGCTTCAATTTGCGTCGTTTCAACCCGGAGAAGCTGCGACTCCAGTTTGGTAAATACGACATTGTAAGTTTGCGAAGAGGAGTAATTCGTCGAAGAAGAAAAATCTAATATATGTGGGAAAATAAATTATTTAATCCGATTCAAAAGCAAAAAATGGAGGAAAATTGGGATTTCAGATTTTGTATTGTTTGCTTTTAATCGTATTTGAGCAATATTTAGTAGGTTTAGGCAAGATTTAGCTAAATCCAGCCAAACAATATATACAGTAATTTTTATGCTAGATATGCTTATAGATAATTACATAAAAGATGAAAATATCCTTCAATTCATGTAGGTAACCGTTAAATTGAATGAAAAATATGATTTATAACTAATTTGGAGCAACTTGTAATAGTCTAGGACTAAATTGGAGCATCCAAAAACTTTGGGACTAAATTGGTTATTTTGGGTTTTTACTCATTTGGCATATCATATATTACAAGTCTTCAAAGCTCACTTGCTTACTTCTAAAATTTTATTGAGTTCTAATTGCTCAGATTATGGGAAATGGTCATAAGAAAAGATGAGAAATTACATTTTCCCCGAAGGAACTTAATTAAAAGCAATGAAATTAGAAAGTGTTCAAGAAACATCTTTTGAGGAATTCCAGCTACTCTCTTTCTCTGAGTTCCTCTTAGCTCACTCCTTGTCGCTTAGAATATTCAATGCATTAAAATAGAAGAAGCATGAATCTCGCCACAGATGGTTATTCACTACATCATTCTTAAGTAAATCTAAGTAGAAGATGATTCCCTCTCAACACTTATTTATCACATATTTATATTCATCAAAATCACCAAATAATGGCACATTAGAAGCTTGCAAAGCTGACCCGGCCTTGTCTTCGTATAACTTCTTGAAGGAACCCTTTAACTCGACTATTTGGGCATATAGTAGTAGTAATCAAGCTAGTTATTTCCTTAGGATCTAATACTAGGTGATACCGGATGAAAGAGACCCAACCCACAAGAACAACTTTTATTAATAGGGAAATAGGGTTACACCAAACACGAACTAAAAATAGCATCACCAACACATAAAACAACACAACAAACACCTTGAGAATGCATCCCAATGGCGATGGAGTTTGCTAGGTGGATCAGGATGACTAGCTAGTAGCCAGGGTGGCGGCAGCGGAGGCGAAGTGAGAAAACTGCACGAACAGCCAGAGAGTTGGTTGTCCTGTGCAGCTACAGCAAGAAATTGGGGCAGAAATGGCAGGAGCAGCAACAGTTAGTTGTCCCGAGGCGACGGCAGCAAGGATGGGTGGGTCAGCAGCAATGTAGCAAAGATTCAGGCGGTTTGGGGTGGCGGGAAGGTGTTGGACAGCAAGGTAGACTGCTTGGAATAGGAACAAGGAAGATACCATCTCCACCAATGAGAGGAATACAAACGGAGTTCCATCCTAACCATCGGATACAGCCCTCGAGGGGGAAGAAGACTCCACATAGGAAATCTAAAAGAAGACTACACAAAAATTCTGAAACCTTGGACAGCCAATATACATATAAATAGGGGATAGATAAAATAGGAAGGATTTCCCTCATGGCAAGGTTCGAATAGGAAAAGGAGGGAAGTTGGGGCGGGAGAGGCAATTCCAAGGCCTCGAAATAAAAAGACGAGTGAAGCAAGGGCAGGATTGGTACGAGCTCGAAAGATGAATCCCGCTCTAATGAGCGGGAGCAGGGACCGGTCCAATCGGCCCCTGTCCAGACCGGTCCAGCCGCAAAGGGATGCAGAAGTTCCCGCGTCAGTAGCGGAAAGGGGAAGAAGGGACACCCCGCGTCAATCTCCGGAGGTTAGAGGAGCTACGACTTCATCTGTTGAAGCTTTTTGTTCTCGTCGGCCCTTCCTGGATCCCAGTGACGACTACACTGGTTCCCAAAGCATCTCAGGAGCTTTTCCCACTTGCGAGCATACCTCCCTATTGATCTGTTCTGGTTTGGCATAATCTGAGCCGAAGGTACACATCGACGTAGGTTCTCATGAGCCAAATTCCGAACAAGTAAATATCTCATATGCTTCTCATCTATAACAAGTTGGGCCTCAGCGGGTTTAAGGGCTTGCAAGAGGTTTGTTGATGAGCGATTCTTATTATCTTCTAAGTTTTCCCTCTGACTCTTGATGTCTTGGAAAACGGACATCTACTGTTGTGTTCCAATAACAAGAGCTTCACACTAGTCTTTCGTCTCTTCATGTAGAAGACTAGGTGAGGGCTGGAAATGTAACTGCCTGTTATGCCATTAGTTGGTCGTTACTGAAGCTGTCCATTGAAAGTTTAAATTCTGGCATCTTCTGATTTGTGTGACCTTTGTAGATCTCAACATGAAGTTATTCATCTTTTAGGAGGGCAGAACCACAATCTCATCAAAAGTCGCATGTTCTCATTGATTACATGGAGGAAAGACATTGGATGTATCCATAACAAAGGAGGTCCATGAGGGAAGATGTTATCAGATGAAAATTCTCGTTCGAACTACACTTTATCTACGGTGGGATTACCCAACTTTTCGACTGCTCGGTGAAGTATATTACTCCCCTGGTTGTGCATTCTGTCTCCACATGTCCAAATCCGTGGCACTTGCAACATTTTTTTGTTGTGACATATTGCGCATTGGCTTTGTTGGATAGTAGCAAGGGGGTAGCCTAGTGTTAAGGTCTCTCCACTTCAAACACTAGAGTCTGCAACTTTTTGCGATAATAAGTTTGTAGAAATTGGCGCTGCGTTTTCTGCTTCGCCTTCATATCTTTTCTTTCAATCCTTCAACCTTTTGGATCACGGTCGAGGAGAACTTCCCATTGCATCTCGTCTTCCGGTCTGTAATCCACCGTCAAAGTCCGCGTATCTCTCGCCGCATCTCCTGGGAAGCCTCGAGCATGTACCTCAATGGTGGCATGGCTATGTTTTAGGAATAGGAAGAAAATTTTTTGTGGAGAAATTTTAGGGAAATAGGAAGAGCTGGTTGAGGGTAGGAATGAAAAATTTTGGTTGGAGTGTAAAGCGGGCGCTAAGAAACCCTAGGATTGGACTAGGGTTGGGCTAGCTCTAATACCAAATGATACAGGAGAAAAGAAACCCAAAACACAATAACAACTTTTACTAATAGGGAAATAGGGTTGCAACACACACAAACTAAAAATAACATCACCAACACATAAAACGACACAGCATACACCTCGAGAGTACATCTCAAGGATGGTGGAGGCTGCTAGGTGGATCCAAATGATTAGCGGGGTTGGCGTCGACGAAGTTGAGGTGCGAAAGCTGCAGGAACAACTAGAGGGCTAGCTGTCCTACACAGTTTCAGCAAGGGATTGGGGCATAAACGACAGGAGCAGCAAAGGTTAGCTGTCTCGGAGCGGCAGCAGCAAGAATGGGTGGGTCGGCAACGATGTAGCAAAGATGCAGGTGGTTTGGGGTGGTGGGAAGGTGTTGGACAAAAAGGTAGACTACTGGAAACAGGAACAAGGAAGATACAATCACCATCGAGGAGAGGAATATAGCCGGAGCTCCACCATAATCGTCGGATCCAGCCCTCTAGGGCGAAGAATACTCCACACAGGAAATCTGAAAGAAGACTACACAAAAACTCTGAAACCTTGGGCAGCCAATATACATATAAATAGGGGATAGATAAAATAGGAAGAATTTCCCTCATGGCAAGGTTCGAGTAGGAAGAGGAGGGAAGTTGGGGCGGAAGTGATAGTTCCAAGCCTCGAAATAGAAAGAGGAGCGAAGCAGGGCGGGATTTGCAAGGTGTTGGACAGCAAGGTAGATTGCTGGACAACAAGGTAGACTGCTGGAAACAGGATTAAGGAAGATACAATCACCACCGAGGAAAGGGATACAACCAATGCACCGCCTTAACAGTCGGATACAGCCCTCGAGGGGAAAAAAGATTCGACACAGAAAATCTGAAAGAACACTGCACCAAAACTCTAAAGCCTAGGGCAGCCAACATACATATAAATACGAGACAGATAAAATAGGAAGAAGTTCCCTCATGGCGAGCTTCGAATAGGAACAAAAGGGAAGTTGCGGTGGGAGCGGCAATTCCAAAGACTCAAAATAGAAAGAGGACCAAAGCAGGGATGGAATTGGCACGGGGAGATGGATCCCGCTCTAATGAGCAAGAGAAGGGATAGGTCCAACCGGCCCCTATCCAGGACGGTCCAACCAACCTAATTGTTGGTCGGTTCAGCCGCAGCGGGATGTGGGAGTTCCCGCATCAGTAGCAGGAAGTTCAAGTCGGGACTCCTCACGTCACTTGAACAAAGAAAACTCAAGACCTTTGATCTGATTGTGAAGTTCAACAATTTGCTTTTCACTCAAAACCTTTGGAATCACTGCATCTTCTTTTAATTTCTGCAAATCACCATGTGAGCATTGGCCTTCTTGGCGAATTCTTCAAAAAAATTTTTAGAGATACTTGGCTTCAAAAGCCTTCGAAGAAATATCTTTGTTCTTCAAAGTTATAAATATATTTTCTTTTTTTCTTGTAGACTCGCTCCAACTTGACTCTTAAATTAACATTGACGAAGACTAACTTCTTGTGATCAATCTCCATAGAATATAAATATTGACAAGTTCATACTAAGCCCCTCATCAGCTACATGTGCAAGTTATTCAGCAAAAAATTCCAAAGATGCTTGTGTAAGTGCTTGAAGAAGATACCAGGCCAAAGAAAAAAAAATTATCATATTCAACTTGTTTTTGTGCGGGAGAGGGTTGATGATCCTCACCCGTTTGAAAGACAACTTTGTTTTATCATCCTTACAAGTGTTTCAGATTTCAAAGTTGAAGGAATCCACTCACCTCCGCTTTTTCCACCCAAGTCAGTTTTGGGGCCAACTTTTTCTCACCAATCAATTAATAAGTCAGTGGTGAAGCAGCAACCTCAACAAGAACAGGAACTTCTTATCTGATCTCTTGTCACGATCTCGGCCCAACCTTTCTGGCTTGTTCTTCATCATCACTCAGTATAACACACCACATGTTTTTAAGTGGTGGGTCTTCTGTCTCTTAAGTATGTCAATAAGGAAGTCGTTCAAGCCTTCCTTTGTTGCTTTATCCAAAGACAATAACCAAGGAGATATCCTTAGGAAATTTAAAAAAAATAAATATAAAGAAAAATAAATGACAAAAGTAAAATAGAGTAAAAAAAAAATTCATAAAGAAACTCCAAAAACAAGTTGCTTTTGCTTTCTCAAAATAGTCCGAGAATAATGGTTGCATCAATAGAGCTCTTGGAAGTATAGTTTACACAATCCAACTAAAGAATTTGTATATTCACAAACAACTCGACATGTTATTTAGGTAATTGCAACGTCTTAAACTTACTTTTATGATTTATATTTGCCTCTGTTCTAATTGGCCAACTTCGCAAAGAATAGTTCTTCTTCAAATCTATAATTTTATTTTCTAAGCCTAATAGTTTTTGTGTACTTATAACAACAAACTACAATTCCTTCTTTAAAGGTATTGTAAATATAAATCTAAAAAAAATCTAAGCTCTGCAAGAAAATAACAAAAAAATTTCATTTGTGAAGAATTCAACATTACCTGAGCCAGAACCAAGCAATTAAATTCTAAGATATCAACCATTTCAGGAAGTAAGGGTAGTTAAAGGTTTGCCGAGAAAGTGATGATCTCTATAGAAATGCAACTCATCCTCCTTCGGCGAGTTCGGGAACTCATCAACTTCAGCAACTTGAACCATGAAGTCTACATCAAGGCTGAACTCTCATCCCATTTACTTCATGTTGTTAATAACCAACAAAATGAGGTCCCAAACAACCTTTACAAAGCGAGAGTTTGGCACAACCCATTATAGAGATTGTTCATAGACTCATGCTCGAATTGAGATTGATAAGAGATTCTTTAAATGGGTTTATTTATTCTCAACATGTTTTTAGCAAAGAAATCTATAAAGCTTATTCTTTAAAGCACTTCTCAAGGAGAACACACTCCGTGTATAGGTTCCTAATGTGGATGCCTAGTGGTCAACTCATTTTGATTATTGTAAGGAGTCTAATGTTACTCCCAGCTGGATTACTTTTTCTCAATTATGTATTCACTACTTCAATCAATCCTACGATATTGTCTCTGGACTCAATTTTAAATAAACCATCAAATATGGATGCTACTACTGCTTAGATATCTAGGTCATCAATGGCTAGGTACTTGATCGAAATAGATATTATGAACCTTTAAAGAAGGAGAATTTGAATGGTTTCACTGATCATGGCTATTGATAAAAGGCAGAATTTAAAAGCTTTACATTATATTATTCTTCTTGCAAATTTGTTAGCTATAATTTCTGTGGATTCTCCAAGGCATGCCCAAAGTTGCAAACATCCCCTAGCATCAAGATGGCAGAAGAACTCAATAATAAATTCCAATTTTCATATGTAATGGTTATAGGTCTAACTACCGCTTCTCTAGTTGGTAAATAAAATGTTGATCTCGTCTTACATTCAATGCCCTCCCTACATTGTAGGCCAACTGTGGTGTACGAGAGCCTCCTTTCCATGAGATCGTTGATCTAGATCCATCATATATATTTGCACCTATTGATCACCCTATTGTTGAGGATTTTAGTGATCCTATTTCTCTGTATAATGCCCTCTATTAGCTTTTCTTGCAAAAACGTACTAATGGAAAATGGTGTTTCAAATTATTTATACCGGGAGAAGTGGATAGAAAAAAAAATATCATTGCTCTCCAAGATTTTTCGGGATTCAATTAAGATGTGAAAATTTTGGACCCTCAATGTTCTTCTCTTTAGGGAGATTCTTCAAGTTTTGTTAATACTTAGTTGGCTTTGATGGTGTATTTTGATATTTGCTTTCTCATTAAGCAATTTCTGCAATAGCTTGTTCTCGTACTCTTTTCATCAATTGATAATAATTTTTTTGTTGCTTTAAAAAAAAAAAGGATGAAGTAGGAAATTGACAACCAGAGAACAGGCTCATTTGAGGAAACATAGCAAGCTTCCGCAAAAAGACGACATCTCTCAATTTTTTCACTTCTCACTTAACATCACTGGCGAATTCACTTTAAGCAGTATCAAGGCAACTAGATAAAGTAATAACTTACTTTATTAAGTCACTCAAGTGTATTTTCTCATCTTTTCCAATGAATTGGAGCTCAGTAACTCTCTTGATAGTCCTAGTCTTCTCAAACTCAATGACTCTTGAAAAGCCTATAGCTTATCCATTCATAAAAGTCAGTAACTTGATAGGCGTAGTTGCAGTATCATTTACAAGCTTCTTTATCATCTCCATGAAGCAAAGAGGAATCGCAAGTAATATAATTTTTTAGAGTCGTCCCAAGCTCCTCAATTTCTTTTCTTAATCTACTTTAAAGAAAGAGAAAAAGAAGATTCACTTGAAGTTTAGCATTTATCACGCTCCTTCTAACTCTCTAGCAGCATTGCAATGTCTTCCTTGATGGTATATTTCATGATTTTCTCCGTGTTTAAGGTGAGAGAAGGTTATAACAAGGTTTTCATAATGAGGTAATAAAGTACTTACAGACTTCTTCAAATCATGTAATTAATCATAATCAATGTGATAGTCCATAATGATTATGACTTTTATTCTCTTGTTCCTTTATGATTTTCTTACATATACAAGAGAATCAGATAATTAAATGTAAATCAAAATATCATAGGCCAGATTAGACTAATCTTAATACAAGATAGATCAAGTTCAAGATAAGTCCACGGTCAATTGGGGTCAGTTTGATATAAATGAGAGTCACTAAAGTTATATTAATCTCACCGACGAGTTCAAGTCACCTAAGCTATCTTCATAACTCTTATTGGGCATTTTAAACCATCACAATAACTCAATATTTGACAATGAGATTGGAGCCGTCAAGGTTACTCACCCAAAGCATTAAATGAAGTCGCTAGAGACTTTACTAGAATTTGACAAAGCTAATATGATGTGTGCATCTGACGTCAAATGAACTTATCCTTGTCTTAGAACTCAATAAGGTTATTCTACGTGTAGGTTTTGAGAATAGAGCGGAATACTTTGTTGACATGAAAGAGAGAGTATAAATACGGCATATATGAATCCTAAAATAGTAAAGACATAACACATATATCTCCAAGATTATAAATAATCCGGAGGTAAAATGAAATAAATAAAATAGAAATGATATAAAATGGAAACTAACATGAAAGAAAATACTAAATTCCTAATAACACTATTGATAAGGTAAGTGGCGGTAAGGATGGTATGATTCCAAAAATGTTTAGGGACATCGGTTTGAAAAATAATAGAACGAGCAACTTCAAGAAGATGTTTATTTTTTCGGTCGGCTACCCCGTTTTGTTGAGGGATATCCATACAGGAACTATGAAGGATGATGTCATTGCTAACCAAGAATTCTCCTAATATAGAGTTAAAGTACTCACGGACATTGTCGATCTAAACGACTTAAATAGTTTTGATTGGGTTAGAATGAATCAGTGGAAATTTTTAAAAGTGACCACAGTGTCAGATTTATCTTTTAATATATAGACTCAAGACATCTAAGTATGGTCATCAATTAGAGCAAGGAACCACCATTTATTGGTATAGCTTGAAGTTCGAGAGAATCCCCCATAAATGACTATGAATAAGTGAAAAATGAGAAGAATGAGTATAAGGATGAGATGAATATGATGTACACGTTGATATTTAGTTAATTGATAAATTTCATATTTAAAAGAAAATAATTTTTTATCAATAAACATCATAGGATACAATTATTTTAAATAATAAAAATTGGAATGACCCAAACAACAATATAAAAACATAATTGGACATGCAGTAGAAAAGGAAAAATTACAACTATGAGATTAAGAGTCAGTTTCATCAATGTCATTTTCTTGAAAAAAATAGAGCCTGAATACCCACTTAGTAGCTCTAATTATCCTCCCCAAACGACGATTTTGAAAGATAAACATCATGAAAAAAAAACAATGAAATCAAGATCACATGTTAACTTGTTAACCGATCAAAGATTACACTTAAGTAAAGGAACGTGTAACACAAATTCCAAAGTCAATCTAGCTGCAAGCACAACTGACCCTTTACCATCAGTGGAATTAAAGGAGCTATTGGCAATTGTAAACCTATCTCGCCCAAAGCAAGAAGAATACGTATAGAAAAAAATGAAAACCCTCAGTCATGTGGTTCGTGGAACCTTAATCAATAATTCATAGACTAGAAGAAGCAAAACCAGTGAGTGACATAGAGACGTTACCTTGACGAACTTGAGAGGTCAAAAGGTCAGAGGAGAGCTGACTAGACTCAAGCAGCTTAATGAAATGTTCCATCTGACTCTTAATTTAATAGAGTCTGGTGAGTCGAGAATGGTCCAAGTAGGGGCCACCTGAGCTTTCATGGATTTTGAGGTCGTAGAGAAACCTTTAGCAATAGAGGATTTGGCAGAAGACTTATTGTTGGTTCCTCGTGGAGCTTCCAACACTTGTCACGGGTATGGTAAGAGTTGTGAAAAAATCACATGTGAAGTAATTGGCTTGCAACAGCGTGGTAGTGGAGTACTATTAGAGACCAAGACTGAAGGCTCGGCTGAATTTGTTGAGTTGTCGAGCATAACAAGTCTCCGGCTTTCTTCGCGGAGGATCTTAAGGAATGATGCCCAAGTTAAAGGAAGAGGTTCACGGCCAAGTAAACGATTGTGGACTTCATCAAGATCCTTGTTCGAACCCATCAGAAATCGGAACAAGATCCTTTTCCAAAGTTTTATGGAAGACGGAAAGATTTGCAGGAGAGTCTCAAGTGTAGTCATAGTATACGTCACATTCCATCCATATAGAAACCAAGTTGTTGCAGTACTGGGTCGTTGTCTTCGATCCAAATTTATTCTCGCAGATCTTATTAGAAACTTCATAGAGTTGTTCAGAATTACCTAGGCTCGAGTAGGTATCACAAGTGACAGTCGAGATAGCACTTGCAGATGGAAGAAAAAGGTAAGAACAACCAATAGAGATCTCCATGGAATTAATTAGCCATGACATAACTATGGAGTTCTCCACTTCACACACAGCATATGTTGGGTCAGTCTTTAGAGGTTCTCGAATTGTCCCGTGAGGTGGCCGAATTGACCAAGGCCTTTAAAGAACATCGAAACAGCATGAGACCCCTGGAGGAAATTGAAGCCGTTGAGTTTATGAGTGGTAATCAGAAAATTCATGCGTTGATGAGGTCCTCCGATCCGCGGAGGTATTGAGGTAGATGTCGATCCTCTGGTGGATTCCAGAATAACGTCAAGCAGAAGCTCGGAGATGGAGGAATCATCCATGGCTCCAAACGGATCCAAAGGAGAGGATCAACTGTCGAGACACGAAAGAAATTGATCCCTGCATTTGGCAATCTGCATGGAAATTTTTCTGCAACAGGAAGTTGGGTAGGAGGCCTGCAGGGACGAGTTCCAACAATTTGGGCCTGCAAGGAGTTCTGGCGGCTAGGGAACTACAGGGAGAGGAGTTTCGACAGCCAGGGCCTGCAGAAAGTGTTTTGGCAGCAAGGAGACTAAAGGGAGAGGAGTTTTGGTAGCTAAGGACCTGTAAGAAGGAGTTTTGACATCTAGGGCCCGCATGGGGAGGAGTTCCGACGACTAAAGCCTACAGGGAGAAAGTTTACGCGGATAGTTCCTATAGAAAGGATTTCAGGCGGCTAGTTCTAATCTCGTGGCTCTGATACCATGCAAGTTTTGAGAATAGAACGAAATACTTTATTGATACAAAAGGGCGAGTATAAATACGACATACAAAATCCTAAAATAGAAAATACATAACGCATATAACTCCAAGATTACAATTAATCAATCCTAATAAAATAGAAAATGCATAAAATAGGTAGATATAAAATAAGAAATAATAGGAAAGGAAATAAATCAATTCCTAATAACTTCTAATACTGATTATTTTAATAGTGAGCATTTATTAAGCCTTGCTACGTAATTTTACTTGTATCACACTAATATAGCTTTTCCTATAACGTCGTATCTCAAAACATACCTACAAATAAATTGTCAAAGTATTAATATCCCATATCTTCACTTTAATTTATTTTTTTTTCTCATATTTTTCTCTCTATTCTGACTAATAAATAAAGCTCTAGTGCAATCCAAAAGCAAATTTAGATCTGATGATGCCCATAAATTTCTTATGCAATTCATTCAACGGCTACTAAAAGCAAGGCAATTCCTCAACTCATTCACAGCACAGGTTCTCAATTTCTTTGTTAGATACTTCAGAAGAGTCCTAACCCTTAGGGCTATCAAAAAGACTCGTTGTTCGCGAACAGCTCGTGTTTGATTCGTTCGCTAAGTTAACGAGTCGAACACAAACACTTTTATTGTGCTTGATATATAAAAGAGCTGAACATGAACAATATTCGTTCGTTCATGTTCAACTCATCTTAGCTCGAAATACTACTCATCAATTATATATATATATATTAATGAGTAGTATTTAAAAAAAAATTAAATTGACTAAAAGGCTACAAATATTTAAAATCAATTAAAATTATTAATTAAACTAGAATAAAAAAATATTAAATTATATTTAAATGATGTTTTAATATAAACAACAAGATTTAAATCTTGCCCCAACTCTTAACATCATACAACTGTGTGATTAGGGTTATCAAAATAACTCTTTATTCGCGAACAACTCGTGTTTAGCTTACTAAACAAACGAGTCGAACACAAACACACTTTTTTTGTTAACGAGTCAAACATGAACAGTGATATTTTTTAATGAGCCGAACACGAGCTGAGTTTGGGCTCGCTCATGTTCGGCTCGTTCACAACTCTACTGACCCTTTTGGTTTCAATATTGTTGGCCAACTTCCTTGAGTGGCTCTCGCTAATATTGATCCAACAAACTCCCAATGTCATTAATTTCCTCATTAACTTCACTTTTTATGTTATCAAAATATTCTTTGGTTGATAAAATCTTTAATTTCTTTCAAATGTGAAGAATGTGATGGGCGCTTCATTGTTCACCAACCATCATCCTAATGACATTATGATGAAGGGCCTTCAAACATCCATTCACTAAGGAAGAATGTGTATTCATTTTTCATCTTAAGAACTGAGTAAGAGATACCCAACAAGCCCAGGCTAAGAAATTTGTTGGTATTTTCTTATTTAACATATGATCTGGCTTCTAAAAAACCAAAATAAAATCACCTAGGTAATGAAAAAGCCAAGATGAGATTTTAGAGCTTGCATATTTATGGCAACTCCATTGAAGAAGATTTTGTTCTCTTTCTTTGGCTAGTTGTATAGTTTTTATTAGATGTTACATACATCTATGTAGTGTACGTTACATCATTATGGTGGGTTAAAACCTTGATATGGCCCTATGGGGACATCATAGGATTCCACTCGTGGCATCTCACTACTTATGTACATTATCTTTTACTGATATTATTAAGAAAAAATAAATTAATTTAAAAGCCCTTAATCTTAGGTGTTAAAAAAACTAGTCATCATGAAAGTAAAGAAAAAACAAACCTTTACCTTGAGAAATAAATCTACATAAGAAAATTTATGGTTGATTTATTGATAAGATACAAGATCTTCCCCATAACAACAAATAAAGTACTAGAAAGTGTAATGAAGGAAAGACCAAGGTTTGTTACTCATAATTACATGAATGATTATAACACTACTGTAAAATTAGTAATATCTATGTTGCATACTAAAATATTTCTGCAGACGTGGATAAAAAAATGACAACAGAGATGTAAGAGTTTTTACGTGAAAATCTCAAAAAGAAAAAATCATAGGGTTTAGTCCAACTGAAGTAGTCCATTATATAGTGTAATACTTACAAAAAAAATGCCTTAACCAAACCTAGATAAGAGAATATTAATAAATTTGAATTGATGACTTTGTCCCCAGTGAGAATAGTGAAAAGTATTGAAGAAATTTTGAGAAATTATAGAATTTTATGTCAACTAACGATTGAGAAAATGATCATACGACAATGGTAGCTAGGGATGGTGGACCGGTGACTATAGATGTTGTCATCGATTGTTGGAATGAAACAACAAATAAACGAAAAAAAGTCAGGTGATCGCAGATATCTTTGATTGTTAGTGTTAGTCCACAGCAAGCGAGTGACAATGATCAAGAGCATTAATCAGTAAGAACAGCTTCAAGATTCATCAAATTCAAGTACTCGCTTGACTCAAGTTCCTAATTAAGCATTGCATAACTCTCTATTTATAGATTTTTACTGTGACATTTTGACTATGTTTGTTAAAATCTCAATTAATCCATCGGACAGCTTAAAATGATCCCCCTTACTTATTTGATATTTTTTTAGTTCCTTTAGAAACATATGAATTGAGAGGTTTTACGGTGTGTATCGATTTATAAATTGCTATTTGATAGATTTCTTATAATTTAAATAATATTGCAAAGCTGTTTAGAATGATTCTCATTGCTTCTAACATATTTATCATCGTCCGTTTTTAGGCATTACCATTGACGTGGGACAATTTAGTATAAATCTAGATAACAACAATTTTAAGGTAACTACTCACCTAGGTATCTACAATCTAGAGATCCAGTAACCAAATAACTAGTATGTTATTTAAATAACCTGACAAACAAAACCTCAGCAAACCAAACATTATAGAGGTTTCAAGGATTGATGGTATTGAAGACAATTGTTTCTTCTTCTCACAAGACATCCTACATTCTTAACAGGAACATCTACACTTGGAAGACAGGCACGATGCTCAAGTAGTGGAGCAAAACATGGCAAGATGGTCACGATATGACGCCCACCCTCAATATTGCCTTCCTCTAGCTCCTCATTTTGAGCAACTAGACAACAAGATGGCGTTTTTATTTCAATAAGTAAAATTACAAGGGAAGAAAATAGAAAGATAACGGCATACTTCGAGGATCGTAGCCCTTTTGGCCAGCAGCCATGAGATGGTAGCGGTCGGCAAGGGTGCGCTCGGCCAAGCACTCCAAGACGATGTAATCGAGTTCTTCAACTGTCTGAAGCAGTTTAAGTGCCGCCGCGGGCCGATCTCCGGCAAATCCTGCTCCACATCCAACGCGCACTTTGGCCTTTCGTCTCCGGGGGTTTTCCCTCTGCGACCAGAATAAATCAATCAGATGCAATAAAATTTTTGCCATCGTACGTTCTGTAAGGATTAAAAGGGGAAATTGATAGATCGTCGTTGTTCTCGGACTGACCAGTTTGATCACGCAGTCGTGAACTTCACCTTTCTCCCACTCGGCCTCCATCGTCAATGCTCTGGTTGGTACTACGGAGGAAGGGGCGGACTACGGATCAAGGAGGGACAACAGAGAAACTAATCTGGATTTTTTAAATAGATGTTAAATTCAATTAAATTTAAGAAAATAATTTGATTATTTGTTTCAAATTTTAAGAATTTAGATGATTATAATATTTTATTGTATGTATTTTATTTATACCAATTTTAATTAGAGTTATTAAATCATAATTAATCAATAATTAGGTATTATTTTACTAAACTAATTAAATGTTAACTTACATTTAGACAAATTAAATAAAAATTAGAAAAATGATATTAACTAACTTATGATTATAATTTTTAAATAACTAATTTGAATTGATGATAATGTTCCTAGGGTCAATTGTGCAAAAATTAGGGTTTGGAACACCCTACTTGCACCGTGGTCCAGAATAAGGTTGTCAAAAAAGCTCGTGTTCGACTCGTTCGTTAAGTAAACGAGCCGAACACGAATAAGTTCTTAAAGCTCGAATTATAAACGAGTTGAGACCGAACAACTCTTTGTTCGCTCGTGTTCGGCTCGTTTTAGCTTTAAATAAAAAAAAGATATAATTATTTATATAATAATATATTACATATATTAATATAATAATATATTATATATATTTATATCTATATTTAAATCGTAACATCTCGTTTGGTAATGTGGTTATTGCTTTATTTTGCATATATTTAGTTCAGGTTCGAATCCACTACTTTATATTTATTTTATTCAATTTAATTTTAACGAGTCAATTTTGAGTCGAACACGAGCCGAATACGAACACTAATATTTAAATTGAGTCGAACACGAACACATTGTTCACGAGCCGATTTCAAACACGAGTAGTTTCGAACTAGCCGAACATGAGCTAAGCTTGAGCTCGCTCAACCTCTACTCGTTTACAGCCCTAGTCCAGAACCATCGTTAGTGACTATTTCTCTGATAATTGACTGATAAAAATACATGTTTTTTAAGTTAAGGGGTTATATTTCAGTCATGTTTGGTTCCCCATGGCTCACTGATCAAAAAACACTATCAAATGATCTACATGAAAATCAACATTTTTTTAGAGATGAGAAGACTGGTTCTTCTTCCTCTAAGTGGTGAAGAGCCGGAGAGAAGCTTTGATGAAGGAAAAACCTGGAGACGAGCTCAAACAAAGAAGTGAAACTTCTTTTTCTCCTTCCAAACTCCATCTTCTTCATCTTCTTCAACTTCTTCTTTATCTCTTCCATCTTCCTCCTCCACTTTTCTTGAGTGTGTGTGAAGATCTTCTTGGAGAGAAGGTCCGCTAATGAAGAAGGAAGGCCTCTACTCTCCTACAGTAAAGGAGAGCTTCATCTTAGCTCGAAGAAGGATTGCTAGAGCACCATCGGAACTTCACCGGAGCTCAAAACTTTGCTAGAAGCTTGTCGGACTCTCCTTCTAAGGGAGATCTTCTTCGTTCTTTGGAGAAGGAGTGGAGTGGGCCTCATCGGAACTTTATCGGAGCTTGGAACCTCGTCAAATGTTTGTCTTCTCTCCTAACGTTAGAAGAGCTTCCTCCTACGAGAAAAAAATGCTTCGTTTAATCACTGCAAAGGTAAAACTCCCTTGCATTTCTTCCTTAGCCGACCTTAGGAGTATATTTTGCTAGGGGTTGTGGGTTCTGTCCCCCATGCTAGGAAAGTTGGTCGGTCGGAACTAGTTGGCTTGGTCATATGCCAATTGATTGGTCGTTTATTTTCTAGAGAAAGCCCTAGGTTATGAACCTTTTGTTGGACACATTCCTAGCAAATCCAAAAGATTCTCTTGTGAACCTTTTGGTCTACACCTAAGTAGGTCGGAATCTCAATTTCTCCTTGCTTTGGCATTTCCAACCCTCCTTGGAGGGGTTGAAATACTTAGATTTTGTGAAGTAAGAAAAGCTTTGTGACTAGCTCACTTTGTAGAATCATGAAGAATTGTGGAATAGGAAAAACTTTGTAGCTAATCTATTCCACAACATTGTGGAGAGTTTCCTTTTGGAAATTTGAACGTGAAGCTCCCCACACGCCTCGCCAAAGCAGAAGGTTGTTAAGTCGCATATCCACGTGCTAAACCTCAAGTGCCTATGTGAGATCGTTAGATGAGTGTGGCTCACCATTAATTGTGATCATTCACATTGCATGATGTATTGTGTCACAATGTGTGCCTTGCGTGAAACATGTCCCACTATTACATTGGCTCGATCGGTCGCCCGGACACGGTCAACCTCACACTTTGGCTCGATTAGACTCCCCGGCATGCTCCTTCCTCTAAAGGATGAGTCGTCTTTTACGTGGAATTTCCCCCACATTCTTTACATGCTAATCGCAAACTCCGGGTCATGGCGGCCCTTCCTTTAAAAGTGGCTAGCCTCTTTTGTGGGATATTACCACACATGTTTTACGCATTATACTTCGACCCTCAGGTCACGGCGGTCATTTCTATCGAAGAAGACTCGCCTTTGCATGGGATTTCCCCCACATTTCTAACGCACTACGTGACAATCTTTGGGCCTATGACGACCCTTCCCTTGAAAGTGGCTAGCCTTCTTTGTGAGACTTCACCAACATTCTATTGTGCTTTGCGCATTAACCTTTGCGTCAAGGCGGCCCTTCCTTCAAAAGCGCCAAGCCTCCTTTGTGAGATATTACCCAACATATTTTATGCATTATGCATGGATCCTCGAGTCATGGAGGTCCTTCCTTTCAAAGATGACTGCCTTTTACATGGGATTTCCCCCACATTTTTTATGCACTATGCCATGACCTTCGGGTTTATGGTGACCCTTCCCTTAGAAGTGACTAGCATTTTATATGGGATATCCCTCACATGCTTTGAGCTATATCCATTAACCTTCGGGTTTGGTTGTCCTTCCTTCAGAAAATGACTCACCTCCATATGAAACATTCCCCATATCTAATACGTTAAATGCATTGACCTCCGGGTCCGGCGGCCCTTCCTTCAAAAGATTTACTTGCATTCTTATGGGTTATTCTTCATACCCTTTTTTTACATTGAATGTGTTGACCTCCGGATCTGGTGGCCCTTTCTTCGAAAGAATGGCTTACAATATTATGGGTCATTACTCATACACTTGTATGTCTCGCACGTCGACCTCCAGGTCAGGTGGCCTTTCCTTTAGAGGAATGGATTGTCTTCATATGAGTTATTACCCATACCCTTCATGCCTCGCACGTTGACCTACAAGTCTAGGTGAACCATCCTTCAAGAAGAATGTTCTGCCACTTCTTATGGATTTTCACCCATCTCATTTATGTGTCGCGCATCGACCCTCGAGTCTGGAAGTCCTTCCTCAGAAGTTGACTTATCTTTTGCATTTGCTTTTACCCATCTCTTTTACGTCTCATGCGTCAACCCTCGGGTCATAGCAGTCCTTCCTCTGGAAGTTGAGCTACCTTCGTTGTTGATTGATGCCAGTGGATCTCATTTGATGCCCTTATTAACGGGAGATGTTTGAAAATATATTCTGCTTAACCTTTTTTCATGTACTCATTGTACTTTATGAGAAAATTGCTTTCCAAAGCATATACACTTTATAATCCTTTTTTTAGCAATAAAGAAAGTGCACTTTTTGTTATCTCTTCATTATGTGAGATGCTTATAGTATTACCTTGAAATTGTCAAAACGATCATAGTTCACAACAATCTTATGTATGACAAGCCTTGTATTTCTCTTAATTTAGTTGTCGGCCTGCATTTCGGGCAACGTGAAAGTCCTATGAGCGGCTTATACCTGGGGGTACCGATAATCAATATAAGAGAAGCCTTGCACTTATCTTACTATGTCTCCTATTGATCCACTTTTTGCAGGGTCTAGAGAGTATTACACATGTCTGTCGTAAGTGTGGTTGACATAAAATTCCCGTTCATCCTTTATGAATGAGGAATATGTGATTGTTCTGCTCGCTTTGACTGAATATGGTTGATATCCTTTTACAGTTATTGATTGGCCCTAAAGGATAAACATGTTTGGGCAGACCATTTTTAATGTCTAACCCCACCATTACATCCCCGCGATGTGAGCGATTCTTACCGCTGTGTCGGAATAAGGCATGTTGCATCGGCCACAACACTTAGTTTGCCTAGTCGGTCTGTGCCTGAGCGGGACACTTTATACCCACAATACATCTCCAGTCGGGTCACCTCGTTAGGTGTTTGACAAATGTCCCTTCTACATGTTGGGTTGTGACATTTTCCTTGATGAAGACTACGTTGCTCGTTCTTGAGGAAATTCAAGCAGGTTGCTAAGTTGGAGCTTACAAAATGCACCCCGAGGTTGGATCGTCTCACACACCCAACCCTTTAGATACCTCTTTGGTATTTGGATCGACTTGGTTAATCATATACACCATATCAAAAGGTATGTTGCGCTGACTATGGTCTGCATTTTCCTAGTACACCCACGCAAATATGAGGATGTTTTCATTCCCACAGAGTATCTCTAGTGGAATTCAAAGAATACTCACCAACAGAGTCCTCTTATTAGGCACTCGACAAGAGTCCCTCTTATAGGTTGGGCTATCAACTTTTCTTAAAAAACGACCACTCTACTAGTCCATAAGGAATCCCCAGCGTAATCATTGTACCAGTACTTATGAAGGCATCATGAGGTTGAACTATCTCATGCATCCAACCCTCTTTGATATCTCTATGGTTTTTTGACCGACTTGACTGACTTTTCTCGCCATCTCAAAGTGCATGTCCCACTAATTTGAGCCCGTTGTAGCATTTATTAGTCCATGTATAGGATAGGTATCTTTATGCCCACATAAATCACCAACGAAGATCACTTGAAATCCCCAATGAGGGTCACTTTATTGATATACTGCAAAAAGTGTTACAAGGTCAGATCGCTCTACGTATCCGACGAATTTTTTTTATGCCTCTTCTTACTGGTCTGAGCTTGTTCACCATGCTAGAATGGGATGCTCTAATAGTCACAAAGCATCCTCAACAGAGCCTAGAAGGTAACCCCAATGAGCATCTTCCCGTAGGAACACAAAAGCACGATAAGAGAAACATATGAGGAATTATGAGGGAATACATTAAATGTGTCATTTTTTGTTGTATAAGGCATAACAAGAATGCCTCTCAAGGTGCTTCATTTGGAAACAAAATTAAGACTAGAGTTAATGTCATAATATCGATGTTGCCTATGTTGCTATTTTTTTTATTTTGCAACTAATTTTTCCAAAATGTGGAAGATAAGTAGATCGAGTTAGTCAACTATAATAATAAAGGTTGGTGGGTGTAACTTATATACTCATTTATACAATTTAGGAGAAAGCTAAACATATTAGGTGAATTGCTAGAAATCATGATTAAAAATACTCCCAAAATTCACTTATTGAAGGTGTCAAAATATTTGATCAAAACTTAGAAGGCATTCACCCAATTTAGATGATTCATATTCAAAAGGCACTTGCTTAACCCAAAGGACTCAAGTTTAGATGTCAATCACCAAACCTAGAAGGAACTTGCTAACCTAGAAGGAACTCGCCAATGGTTCAAAGAACCGCCTATTCAAGGGGACTTCTCTAGCTATCAAAATCCTTAAAGCACTTGTCTAGAGCTACAATCCATGTGTAAACCTTATTAAATTTCATTATTTGAAGGGGGGTACTTAAGTGCTAGAGCATTGACTACAAATGAGACTTAATATCCTAGCAATGAGGAAGAGTCCCCTCCCCTTACTAAACAAGCTTAAAGGCAGATGTCACAATATAAAAAATAGTCACAAATCATCCTCAACAGAGCCTAGAAGGTAACCCCAATGAGCATCTTCCCGTAGGTACATTCAAAAATTACTTCTCTAGCGATTCCCTCGACTTGGTTGATCCTACTCACCATGTCGATTCGCGTGTCGCACTAATCTAAGCTCCGTGCTGGCTCGATTAGTCCATGCTTGAGCCAGGAATTTTCATGCCCCCAAAACTCTCCAGCAGAGTTATCAATTTTTTTTCACTCCTTTCTCATTTTTTTTTAATTTTTAAAGGAGTATGTTGACCTCATTTCTTCTGATGTATGTTTCCCTCTCTAGAGCCTAGGATCCTATCATAGGACTTCTCTACTGACTCTCCTAGAGGAATAATATTAGGTCCCACACCACTTAGAAATTTAAACTATCTCTTGACTTCTTGTAGTCTTATATGTGTTGTTCCAAATCCTCAACATTTAGTTGAGTTGATCAGAACCAACATATTGAAACTTAGATTGAGTTCCTATAAGGATTGGAAGTGCCTTAGGAAGATTTTTTGGACTTAGAGGTTTTTATTCTTTGATACATACCACATACACACACAAACGCACAAACACCACAATTCACATAACATATACAAACACCACAACTCACATCACCTAAACTTACAACTCACACACACCCCACCATGAAATAAAAAAAGAAAATCAATCAATCTTTACATTGAGTCCCTACACATCAAAAAATTCAAGACCCAAAATACACCCATTTTAACACCAAACTCAAACCCACAAAATCTAAGCCTAAGCCCACTAAGCCATGAGTCCAACCCTATAACCAAAATGAAATATTAAATTTAAATCAAACCAATTCCTAAACCTCATGGCCAATTAATTAAATTTTGTCTCATGACAAATAATACAAGTCTTCACCCTCTTTTTAGTTAAGTCCACCCATATTTTGTTTCTTTTACCAAAATGATGACACAATTCCATGCTAAAGCCAAGCTCGCATCTCCATGAGTGATAGTTAACCAAGCCCAAACCCCCATGAAGCCTAGTCATTGTCATGGGTGAGTACAACCCTTTTTTATGATAAGGGATAAAAAGGAGCCAAAAATAAGCAAGTTCTAATTCCTTTTAAAACCAACCAACTTACACATGGTATACCCCCCATCACTTCCCAATGCATTATCACTGACCTTACACAAGGAGATGGTGACTGCCCAAGCCTTCTCCATCCACCATGGCCGGCGATGAAAGCTAACCCGAGAGGCACCCTCTCCCATGGAAACCCAAAATTCAATCCATCCCAATTGACTCACCCTCACTGGCTCATCTCCTCTGCTCAAGGTCCACCTAAGCTCCCATTTGAAACTCTAAGCCAGCCGACTAGAGCTCCACCATCTCCAATGTGCCTTGCTTATAAATATGGTTGATTATTGACCGAGGGAGGTGTGTGAAGAAACCTTGGCGAAGCTCTGCTAAAATCCTCCCAACCCTTACTACAACCCTCGACGGCCCTTCCCCCATTGATCCCAAGCAATTTCCCCCTCACAGAGCCTGAATTTCACTTCTTAAATCGAGGAAATCTAAAAACTTTGGCATAAAATCCATCAAAACTCCCATTTGACCCTCCCAAAAGCATCATCAAACCTCACAATCACCTCCCCGATCAAAATTCCCCTTCCTTGCAGCCTCTAGCATAGACCAAGATGAAGCCTGGGCCACTGTTTAGTCTAGGACATATCTAGACCCATCCATAGAGCAAATCAAAGCACGGAGGAGAAGTGCAACATCAAGGTGAAGCTCCTCAACCATTCTAATCGAGGTATCACCACTTGGACCAAGGTATTAACTCGAAACTTTAATTTTTGCCTCGGTTTGAACCTTTATGAAATAAATGACCAACTCATGTCTACCTAGTCATATAGATAGGTGTGTCTCACTTATATGAGGGTGTACGAACAAATCTCGTGTAATTTGGTCAAGAATCGAGGGAAATCTTGACCCTAAAAGACGGTCGGTTCTCGGTTCATTGCCCCTGGGGATGAAGAACGGATGTCGTCTGTTTTCGTGTTTTCAAAAAGAGCATTGCAGATCGAGTTGGATGGCGCGACAATGCGAATGAAGACTGTAGACCGCGGACTTAGGTGGTGACCGACTGGTAAAGGCCCACAATCAATAGGTGTCGCGCGGGGATTTGACGAGGACGAGGATAAATACAGCACTGACACAGATGAGTAGAAAAATCGATATTTTCAATTTAAATAAATCCAAGAAATTTAAATAAACTTTAAAAAATCATATCTCTGCAAAGGAAAATCAGAATAATAAAATAAAAATACTCCTGGATTCGATCGACAAAGAAGAAGTTAATAAAAATTAAAAAAAAATGGTTAAAAGACTTATATTTAAATTGTAATCAATTAAAAAGGTCAGAGGTATTTTAATTATAAAAAATTAAATATATATCAAATAAAGATGGAATTTTAGAGGATTATTTCATCTGTGGTTAGGAATGTTATCTAATTTTTTCAAGGTCAGAGGACTTCTCTAACCCAAAAAATCCAAATTTTCTATGCTTATTGTCATTATTCTCTTAAGAAAATTATAAAAAATTAAATAAAAGACAGAAAAATAAAAGGTAAAATATGTTGGATTCAGAGAGATCAGACATACTTAAGAAAAATAAAAATAACATATATCATAAAATGAATTCTAAATAATTTTTGCATTAAAAATTATTAAAATTTAAATATAAATTAAAATGAAGCAAAAATTCATTTGAATGAAAATTACAATTAGATAATATCTCTGTAAATTTATCAAGGTAGATGACATATTTTTTAATATACAAATAAACTCTCTTCATAAATTCATATTTACGGAACCAAATACAACAACACCAACAACAAAACCTTTATCCCACTAAGTTGGGTCGGCTACACAAATCCTTTTTCTCCATTGCATCTTATTTACTGTCATATTTTCAATTTACAAATTCAAATAATTCCATAAAATAAAAAAAAAATTCAGAAAAAATTATAAGATCACTTCTGAGATATCAATTAGTCTATGGGCGATTAAATCATGTAATTAGATGGTAATTTGGAACATTATATATTAGTTTAGAAGGTGCCTATCATATTAAGTGTATTTGCAAATATTGGGATTACACTTTTAACCCTTAACTAATTAATAATAAGTCACATCAGAGGGTAAATGAGTAAAAATTGTGATCAAATGTTTACTGAATTGTATGAAACATAATGGGTCGAGGAGGGTTCCCATTAGAACATTAAATCCCCATTAGGGTAAAAATGTAAATTCATGAATTGTTAAAGGTTAGAAGATGTAAATTCTTGGATGATTATGGTTTTGAAAATCTTAAGTCACTTATTTAAACCTCCCACCACAAGTTGGAAAGACTTATGCGATCATATGGAAGAGAATTAACAATATGTCATTAATTGCAAATTTATCTCTAAAAACTTTAATGATTCATAATGAACCATCCATAGCTCAAAAAAATTATGGTTAGAAATGAAAGTTCTTAAGCAAGATGTAAACAAAAAAAACACTGCAAAAATTTCTATTTTTTAACCTAATTTAGGGGTAAATTTGCAAACATCTTAAAAATTACAAAAAATATCATCAGTGGTTTTTCATTTATTTAAAGATAAAAATATAAATCATGAAGGCTAACTTACTGAAGTTAATTGTTAATCAACTAAATATGAACCCTTAAACAATATTGATGGGTTAAATGAAGGTGATTTAAGTATCACATTAGATATTTACAATTATACCCCTCTTGGTAAAACTTATAAATAACTATCTTCATAGGATTCCAAATTGAGTAAGGTCTTCACGCATATTCTAATTGAATCATTAGGAGTAAAAATATACAACTTTTTTTTTAATTATTAATATTTTCAGTTATTTTTTATTTTGAAATTGAAAATTAGTCGGTAAATTCAATAATTCATGAAAATTTTAAATGAACTCAAAATGACTTAGAGAATTTCAAGAATGTTTAGAATCATATTCTACATGTCTCAACAAGATTTTAAGAATTTTGGAGGTCATTTAGATTTATTATGAATTTTAAAGAAAATTATCTTTAAAAGTAAAATAATTCTAAGAAATTAAATAAAACATAAATTTCTACAAAAATTTTAACCCAATACTTTTTAACTCAAAACATACCTATTAAAAGTTATTTCACATTATTTTTAGAATATTTAAGTCAAAATCCTTAAAACTCTGAAAATTACTTAGTTTCCCAATTAAAAAATTCATAAAAAATTATTAAAAAAAATTAAAACTTCTAAAAATGTAATAATTGACTTTATAAAAATCATATTCACTTTCCTAAGTGATTTGTGTGGTCTTACAAGCTCTAGTAAATTAAATTCTTGATGTATGTCCGCGAAAAGATAAACAAATTAATCTATTTTAAATATATATATATATATATATAATATTAAAAAAATAACAAAATAAAAATAATTTACTCTTTGGATTTACGAGAATTTCTTGGATGAGGTAAACCATGATTACTAACGAGAATACTCTGGTCTAAAGAAGTATAACAACTTTTTTAGACTAGTAAATTCAAAACTAACAGCGGTGCTGGGACGACGAAATCATAGGATCTTGACTGACATCACTTAATATAAAAATAAAATCCTCCCTTTTAATCACTCATCAATTCAAAATACACTTCACTGGATCACAACAAACAAACAACAAAAACCTAGGTCATGCCTCACAATGCATGATTTTTTCTGTTTCTTTCCATAGGACTAAGTGGTGATGTGATCAAGCAACCGTCAACCTTTAAGGCCATCAAGAGAAGACAAAAATATGAAGCGAAGGATGTTCCTCAACTGAACTTTCCATAGACTTAATCAACATAAACCCTTAAGATTTTGAGGTTGTTTGTTTAGCAAGACGTAAATCTTCACACTATCTTTTAGGCCTTCACATGATTGTGTGTCATCTTATATAAACCCTAACTCTTTTTAGTATCTTGACGTCCTTATTCGGTACAATGTAAATCCTCCCATCTTCTTTGGCTATTTGCATGGTTGTATGACGTGCAAATGTAAGACCAAAATTTTGAATAAATTGTAGGAGTAAAACATTAACTAACATTTCTTCTAAAATAAAAAGTCAAATCATATGATAGTTTGGGAAGTCACCGAGGTCTTCTTAATATTTGTGACATCCCCAACCTTTTGACTCCATTGGATTACAGAAATAATTGTTCCACATTGAGCTTTTCTAATTAATTTTCCCATGAACAATTGTGGAAACTAAACTTTGAATTCTTGAAGACAAAATCTCAATTTTAATCGAGAGTTTTCTTAAGTAATTTTGATCGTTTAAGATGTAATTAGTTATAGGGGTTTGCCACTATGAGAGAATTGGTAACCCAAATAATCAAAACTCTATCTAATCTTTAGATTAGGTAGATGAATGATCTGTTGGAAATTTTACAGACCAAATAAATATCATAAATTTCTTAGTTTGAGTAATTGAGACTATTATTGAGTGATATTCTTATCTTTCTAGAAGAAGCGTTACTTGCAATACCATGCTCAGTTGTTTAAATAATTGAATATATGAGAGTTGTTTGGTCTCATTTTTTAAAACTAAAAATTCTCTTTTTCAAAATTATATATATATATATATATATATAATCAAATTATTTTCAAACAAATAAAAACCAACAGAGTCGTCAGTTTGTCTATTGTCGTACACTTCCCTTTTAAAAATAAGTCTCTCTATCAAACCATGTGAATGATTAGAAAAAAAGATAAACTGGAAAAGATGGACATTTGATGAATGCAGACAAGAGAGAATTTGGAGAATTTATGTATGACAAACCTTACTAGGATAAGTCAAGCATATATGTTCTAACAAGATTAGACCAAAGTAGTTTATAAAAGTTATCAATAACCAGATATTTAGGTGTGTTTGTATGTTATGGGGTCTAGAGTGCACCCATGGGGATGTATCTCACTTGTTTAATTACAACTTGGGGGGTGCACAAGAATACTCTTGATCTAGGGAGTTTTGCTTACATTTAGAGTGGCAACTAGCACAGAGCTATCAAATGACGGTTATTTCACAGATGAATACTCTAATGCTTTCAAAGCTCTCACTAAGCCACAGAGCGGAGAGTGAGTCTCTCACGGTCCCACATGGGTAACGAACTCATTGACACACGGAGACTTCAAAATAACTGAATCATCACGATGAGGAATTCTGATACTCAAAGCACATCTGAGTCATAAGGACAATGGACAAATTATCATATCCCAACAAGGGTGGTTAAAGGAAAGGAAGAGTTATGTTTGCATGTGAGGAAGATACTCTCCTTAGTGTATTTGCAAGATTGAAAATTTCTTATTGGCCTCACTTTTGGTGAGCTCTACTTTTTCTCCATGAGTTTTGTATCTAGCCATAGGACTTTTCTATTACCTATCCTAGAGGAATAACAATGGAACCCACTTTACATAGAAATTCTACCCATTTCTTGACTCTTCTTTTGAATTCCCACATGAGTGGTCCCAAGCACTTGAGTTCTTATTTGAGATGACTAGGACCAACATGTGAAGACTCAAAAATGAGTTCCAATAGGGTCAACAGGCTTTAGGGAAACCTTGGGTGGCTTTGTCATACACACACCCACTTAAACCCACCAAAACTTCTTAACCTACTCAAAGCCATCAAGATTCATCACATGGACCCTCCCTTTTTGAAACTCAAAGCATCCCTTGACTTTTTTTGAAAAACTCATATGGATGGGCCCAAGCCCCAAAATTTTGTTTAGATGGCTAGGAAAAACTTATGGAGGCTTCAAAATGAGTTCTTGGGGGACTACGAGACTTTAAGGAGGCTCTTCTTAGCTTAGACATTTATCTTACACCATATACACATTCACACACATCACATACATTGCAATACATTTCCACATTACCTAAACCATCTAAGAATCACAAAACTACCAAATTGACCCACATTTCATCAACAATTGCCAAATGTCCCTAGAATTAACCAAAACCCATAATTTAATTCAAATTTGGCTCAAGCCATAAACTTTAAACCCAAATGCCACCATTTTTCCAAAATTTATGGTAAATATCATTAGTGATGATGTTTAGGGTTTTGGGTAATGATATGAAGGTGTTAATTCAGTATTATAGCATTACCATTATCCAATAATACCTGAAACACGCCCAAATAACACCAAAATACACCCAGAATAACATCATGATATTTTCGCCACCGCGTAACCCCGCAACCTACCGCAGTTTCGCGCCAATAACACTGTGATACACCTATCATAACACCACAATATTATCGTCGCCGCATAACCTTGCAACCCACCGCGGTATTGCGCCAATAACACCGTGATGCGCCATTCATAACACCACAATACTACCGCCGCTGCATAACCCCATGGTATTGTGTCGCAATCCCACAACAACACCGCCATACAACCAAAATACTTCTGCCAATACTACCACCCCCACGACGCCGAACAACTCCCTGTAATAACACCTCCTCGCCGCATAATATGCTCGCAATAACACCTGCCTTTCAATTAATCGCCAATAACACTGAGGAACTGCGGCGATTAATGCACCAATAATCTCATATGTGGTTCCCTTGCCAATAATAACTCAATAGTACATTGAATAAAGCTGAAGTAACACTACACACAAATTCTTGAACTTTCTCTGTATGAAAGTGACCAAACCATGTAAGCTATGGCGTGTACCATCCCTTAAGTGGCAAAAAGAAGACTTGCTTTCCCTCTTGGCCAAAATACACTTAATCGGTCTTTTGATTCACTTAAATCAAAGATTAACAATAATCTCTTAGGTAGGGACCACTCCACACTGATTTTTATCAAACCCAAGCCATCTTGGAGGCTACCCAAGCTCATTTTCATGAGCCTAACCTATGTCAAACCAAGCCTTGCCTCATCATCATTTCCATATCAATTAAACACACATACACACGATCAAGCCTAATTGGCGTCACATTCCTCCACCTCTGACCCCCTAAAAGGGATGGCGACCTCCCAAGCTCTGGCCGGCCACCTTGGCTGCTTAAAAATCCCAAATCCGAGAGAGACTCTATGGTTCAAACTCAAATTTTAACCTACCTTATTTGGCTCGCCTGCATTGAAGCTCTACCTCCACTTCACCACCAAATCAGCAATATTTTGACACTTAAGGTTACCCAGTCAGCCACCATGGTGGGCCTATAAATTGACTACCTCCATGACCAAAAAATGGACACACACACCTGCTTTGGTGAAGCCCTGCGAAATTGTTCTCAGACCTTCTTACAACCTTGCTCATTGCATTACCACTGATCTCAACCCTTCACCTTCATCTTCAAACCCTAATTTTACCACCCAAAACCAGGACATTTTTCAGACATCTCACAAAACTCCACAAAAACCCAAAACTAAGCCTTCCAAAAGCTTCCTCATACTTCAAAATCACTTCCACAATCTAAATCCTCCCTTCTCGAGCCCTCTAACATAGTTCAAAACCAAAATTGAGCCACCTTTTGGTCTAGGTCATACCTAGACCCAATTTCAAAGGAAAACAACACTTGGAGGAGGTTTGTGGACACGAGGTGAAGCTTCCAAACAAACTCAATCGAGGCATTTTCTCTTGGGCTCAAGTATAAGTTCAAAATTACTATTTTCATCTAAGTTTTGAACCTTTATGAAACAAATGAAAGATCCATGCATATTTAGCCTTATAGATTTAATTTATACACTTAGATGAAGGTGTAGGAACAAATCTAACTCGATTTGGTCAAGTACCAAGTGAGATATTAGGCTTAGAACGCAGAAGGTGCTAAGGTTAGGGCTTTTTGGGGAAGATGAACGGATGTCGTTCATTTCTGTGTGTTTTCAACGGAAGGATCATATCGAGCTGGACGAAGGAACAAAGCATGGATCGTGGGCTAACGAGGCGGGTGATGTGGAAGGCACAACGAATGGTGGCGCGACACGTGAAGTTTTAAAGCTGCCTAGGATGACATGACGTTGTTGATCTCGATTTTGGTGAGGTATAAGTTTCTCCTCTTTAGAAGTCTAGGATCTAACCATAGGACTTTTCTGTTGATTATAATAGAAGCTTAGTGATAGAACCTACCTCCCTTAGAAATTCTAAACGCTTCCTTATTCTTTCTGAAGTTTCACATATAAAAATAATAAGAAAACAAACTTAAATTTTTTACATGCACAAAACAAAAGAAAATTGAACTTTAAATATCTACAAACATCATGCAAAAATCTAATGAATCTACATTTATAATGTTTTTAAAAAATTAGGTGGTTATATTTTATGTGATAATTAGAAAATTAGGCTTTATTTAGGTAATAATAAAATTTATGTTTTATTTGAAAAATAAGATTTTTGGAGTGCCATGAATATGATATTAAGTAATATATGTTATATATGTGATATTAAATATTACATGTTATGTATGTAATATTGAAATTTAAGTCTTAAGTGTGTGTCCCGTGGATAAGTAGAAAATTAGGGGAATTTTCTAATTTAAATAATTATAAAAACTTCAAAAATTCATAACTTGGTGTAAAAAATGATAAAAATAAAATTAAAATGTCACTGTGCTCAGTAAATAATGAAGAATAATGTGGATCAAAATTTAAAAAAAAATACCTTAAGTTTATTTTTAAATTAATTAAATACTCTAAAACTTGTTTAATTCAAAAAAACTAAACATTAATCACAAAAATATAATATTTAGAGGGTTCCTCAAATGTTTGGGGATGTTCTTTGATTTTTCCAAAGTCATAGGACACATGTAACATTGAAAACACTAATTTTCAATATAAATCACCCTTTGCTTAAAATAATTGTAAAAAATGAAATATAAGTAAAAAAATTAGAAAAATTAATTTGTAAGGTTCACTGTGGTTAAAGAAACTTAGAAAACAAATCAAATTTAAAAAATTTAAAGCATATTTTCATATTTTAAAATTAAGAAAATTACCAAAATTAAGAAAATGCAAAATAACTCAAAAAAACATCAAAATAGCTCAAATTGATGGAAATGCCCTTAGAAAGTCTGTGTAAAAATTACGGAGCTATAAAAAGTAGTTTTAATATAAAAATGTATTTTTTAGTTAAATAGGAATTTTAGCTTAAAATAATTATATAAACTAAATAAAAATAAAAAAATTATTAAAATTAGTTTGGAGTGTTCCTTGAGACTAGAAGAGCCTAGGAAAAATAAAATTGAAGTTAAAATAAAAAGTTAATTTTGGGCATTTTCCTAATTTTAAAACAATTAAATAAAAAAATCACAAAAATATAAAAATGCTCCAAAATATCATAAATCTCATCTTTATTACAGAGAACCACTAAAAAAGTGCTTTTCTGAATTTTTAAAATATAATACTATATTTTTAGCACTTAAATGTATTTTTCTCTATTTTTGAATAAGATAATTATAAAAAATAAAATCAAAAATCAAAAATAAATATAAAATAAACTTCTGTAAGTTCCTTGAAGTCAGAGAGACTTATGAAAAATATAAAAATGAAATTTTGAAGTAAAATATATTTCCATTTATTTACACATTAAAATCAGTTAAAAATTGTTAAAATTAAAATCAAATTAAAAAATTCACAAAAATCATTCCTAGTAGTCCTCTGTCCTAGGTGAACCTTAATAATTTTCTTAAGGGTAAAAAGTATATATTAGTTAGTTAAATTAATTATTATTGAAGATTCCTATTTTTGAAATGAAATAATTATAAAGATTAAAAAAATTAGAAAAATACAAAGTCTTCTCTGATATTTTAATTAACTCATGAGTACCAAACCAACAAAGTTCTAAAGTTATTTGAATTAAATTGAAGGAGTTATGAAGAAAGGAGCCCTAGTGGTAAAAAGACAATTTTGAGATTCCATACCTTAATTAAGATTTAGGTCAAACGAGAAGATAAATGGGCAATATTGATTAAGATTAACCCTCTGAGATGATTGAAATACAAAGGGTTAAAGGGTAGAAACCAATTCATGACACTTTATACAAAAGGTCAATTTGTAATTTTCCAAATTGTTACAGTTTTGGAAGTTATTAAAGTATAAAAGATCCTAATATGAGTGGCTTGAGTTAGGAAGATAATAATTCATTAATTGGAAGCCCCAAGCTAATGGTGTGATGATAGTTTAATCTTGCAATGAGAATTGAACATGCTTTACTTAAATTTTTCAAAAATTACAAATCTATCCTTAAATATCTAAGAGCTTGATAGTGAATTAGGTTTGATCTAAAAAAAAAATTAAAAGGATTAGAAAAGAAAGAACCTAACTTATCGTAAACACTACAAGCTTAAATTCAGTTGAGGAGGAGTAAACATTTCCTAAGTGATTAAATTAAGCTCACCCCCGGGGAGACCACCCATCTAAATTTCATGCATAATAAGAGAAGTAGCTTATAGCATACTCATGGGTTAATTAAGATATATATTGAGCACAACTTAAAGACATTAATTCATCTTGGATGATCTAATCAACAGTCTAGCAAGACTAGGATGAACTTAAAACGATCCAGAAGATTATAAGCTTGTTTAGAGTTATTCTCTAGATATCCTTTTAAAATTTTGGATATTTTAGAGGAGATCTTAGTCTGCTATGATTTGTTGAAGAAAATCGTCTTCAAAATATAACAACAACTAAATCAACATAAAATTCCTAAGGACCCACCAAGTTATGACTCAGGACCCAATAATTCACAAATCAATAGAAAATAACCCGACATTACTTATCCTATATAAAAAACCCAATGCTCAAGGATATGATATTTAAACCCTTGGAGCAGTTGAGGATATTTTAATGTCACATATGGATCACCTGGCTTGTGTAAGTCGGAGGTATAGGTGGCAAGGACAATGACGACATTGCTTATGTGTGCTAAACAAGAGATACAAAGTGGGATTTAGAATAATATCTCCTATCTCAGGGACCCTTTGGAGGAGAGGATATGATCGATGGTACTATTCACCAACTTTTACAGAGAAGTTGCCCTTGCTTTCTCAAGTTGTCGGTAGCCCTAGTCAGACCATGATGATTAACTTGTGGACCATATAGTCTGCCAAAAAATACTTATACAAAACATAACAAAATATATTTTTCTTATGACAACTACTTTTGTTTGTCAAGAAAACTTTATAAGCATGAAAAATTAAGGAGTTTTGAATGTGATCCTACAAAGTCTACTTATTAATCATCCTGATTGAGGGCTAGGCAAGAAATTGCCCTTCTTGAAATTGCTTGGTTGGTAGCTTCGACCCAGGGTTGGGCTATAAAACACGCAGCACAGCTTCGAGCCCCCACATTTACAAAAGTCCTACATTTTGCCTGGTCTTTCATATATGATAACGAGTTTCATTTTGCTCGATTCATCTAAGTTTTCTCGTGCTGAATTTTCTCATGATTTGCTCAAATTTCTAAAACTTGATTAAATTTCCTGCACCTTATTATATTATGCTTATTGTACTTACATTTTTTGCTATAGTAGCAGAGGCCTAGGTACGCAATGCTTTAGTTTGTTGTTTTTCTTTATTGCATTCTACAACATGCTTTACTCATGTATATTCTATTTATTTGTCAGACCTTTAGGATAGAAAACAATAGTCTATTTATCTAGGATGAATCACTATAAAATTTAAACACATACCTATTAATTAATTGGATTAACGATGATTGAAACTAAAAACATAAGACATAAGATACTAAACCTGGGGCTGCTATCAACGAGGAACTTGGAGCAAGCCGAAGCAGATGGAGGACGATAATCTACATCAACGAAACTCTCCCTATAATCAAACAATAATTCATAGGACTTCGAGGTAGCTCGTCTAGCACGATGTAAATCCTCAATTTATTTTTAGGCATTTGCACAATGATGTTGTGCAATCTAAGCCCCAACTCTCTTTACGCTCTGAGGTTGTCGCTCGTTACGACATAAACCCTCATATCTTCTAGGTCATTTGTATGACCGCGTCATGCAAATGTGAGTTCTAAATAATAAAATTGGCAAGGTGAAACATGAAAATAAATACTTTTCCAAAAAATAAAGCCACACAAAATGATAGTTTGGGAAGTCACTGAGATTATCCTCAAGATCCACGACATCCTCTATTTTTTCTTCCCTTTGAATTCCAAAATAAATGTTCTTATTTGATCCATTCCCATTTGACTTTCCATATCTGACCTTGAAACCCTAAACATTGAATTTTTGAAGACAAATGCCTATGAACATCATCGGGAGTTTGCTTAAGCGACTTCGGTCATTTGAGATGTAATTAACTATAGGGGTTTGCCATATAGGAAGCTTTAGAACCTATGTAATATAAATCATATCTAATTATTTATATTAGATAGGGGAACTTATTGATCAACATAAAATATTTCACAAACCAAATAGATGTCATAAATTCTTTAATTTATTTAACTGAATCCCAATATTCTGTAATGTGTCTATTTTTCGGGATAGATGCATTGTTCGCGGTGTTGTGCTCGTTTATATAAATTATTAAATGAATGAGATCTTGTTAGTCTTTTTTTTTTCAAAATTAAAATACTATTTTCAAAAAAAAATCATATATATATATATATATACGACCGACAGTCGCCTCCGTGGTTAAGTAAAAAAATTGGATTTTCTTGGTTTATTTAATTACAGAAAATTAAATAAAACTTAGAAAAATCATATCTTAGTGTAGAAAATTCACAAAAATAAAATAAAAATATTCATGTGCTCACTGAATAGAGTAAAATTTATTAAACTAAAAATATTTTATATTTATTTGACATTTATTTTTATTTTAAATAAATACAAAATTTTATTTTAATTATGAAAAATTAAATATTAATGAAAATGACTTGACATTTTTAGGGCTTGTTCGTTATGTAGCTAAGGTAGTTCTCTGATGCTACAAGTTAATTCAATACACTCATAAAAAGATTCCTTCTCCAATTGCGTCATCTATTCTATTCATTTTCTCCTTAATTTAAAGATCATGGTTACTTATTTTGTTTGTGTATGGTCTCCCATATTTAAAGGCTATAGAAGGGAAGGCTAGTGATGAACATAGCTTAAAGTGGAATCTAACTAAATAAAAACTTGATCGCAATTGGGATTGCCACTAGAAGTAAATGATAGAAGACATAATAATGAAGAACAAACCTCTACATTTTTTAATGAATCAAAGTCATGAAATCCAAGATGCTCAATAAGCCTACACATTCCAAGTGCATTGAAGAAAATTCTCCATATAGCTAGCATCATTATACCATTAGATGACTAGAATGAAATCTTTTGTATTTAAAGGGGAATGTAGCTAATCTTAAACGTATTATGATATTGCTCCCTAACCATTGTCCCTCTTCTTCTTTTTTTGTGTTTTGGTTCTTTCTTTTTTTTTAGTCTCATATTTGATATTGTTCATAACTATCATGCCCATGTTCAATTCATTCAATCCCCAATGAGCTTGTTCAACTCATTCATCTCAAATCATAAAAAGTTTAAAATTTATAATTTCATTTTAAATTAGATACTTATTTTAATTTAATAAAGAAGATTAATAAATCAAACACGATCAAACAAGATTGTATTTCTGTTTTGCTAATTTTAAAATGAGCTCAAAAAAAGCAAACATAAACTGTTCACAAACCATAAACCTTTTTTGGCAGCCCCAATTGCAAAAAAAGCTGCTAAGAATCTCAAAAAAATGGTTGCTTGTACAGGACTTGTACAAGGCAACAAGGTATCACTTATAAACTAATAGGGATAAATCATCTATGAATTTATCCCCAAGGACAATTTAAACTATACCAGCATAATGAGAACATTTTAAAACTTCTTACTGTGGTCATTGAACATTTCATTTAAAATTATTTTAGAAAATAACACTTCAGAAAGTCAAGAGAAGCCATGGAATCTATTCCTTATTCAAGATGCAGTTCTAGTGAAGGAATGTATCTATTAATTTGGTTAGTAAGCATAACATGTTAGCCTTAGATTCTGTGGAGTTCGTTCCACTTCCAGGTAATGTCCTAAATTCCTAAATTATTTAACTGGAGAAGGAATTCTCATGGCTTTTTATAGCATGTATGTATGTGTATATATATATATATATATATATGGTAGAGCAAAGGTCGTAAGTCTCCTCAAATCACAGATTGGAATCCCCCTCTAGCTAATTTGTCAGTAGTGAGATCGGTCCTCAAATAGTTAGGCACATGAGGGTGGTTGGGGTCTTTTATAATAGCCTCCGACCATTCTTTAATATATTTATATTATTTCTTTATTACATAAGGTGTTGTTGATCTACGTAGATGTTCATAATTATTCCTCTCAAGTGTGCTAGCAGGGGTGCTGATTCATATAAATGGTTGAATCATGTTGGGTTATTTTTGACTGGAGATGAAAGACTTGATTTACACACTTCAATCTGAAGATTAATCATAATTTATATATAGAATTGGTTTATGATTGGAAGAAATAAGAATCCCATTAGTAGATGGGTTATATTGGATTTCTTGACCCCATTATTGATAGAAAACAGTGGTTGATTTATTTTGTATCTCATTATGATGAGCAACAAAGGTTCTGAATCTTCTGATAACTTGCTTGTTTAGGATTTTGTTGTCAAAAACGCAAACAATTAATTGCAAAAGAAGAATACCACTTGGAGGAAACTTACATGTTGAAGTTGTCTAAGGATGTGAACCTTTATGCTTTTATCGAACTTACGAAGCAGTTTTTCTCATCTGGAAGGTTGATAAATTTGATTTCATTGCTCGCCTGGGAGCATTTCTTGGTGTGGATTTAGCTTCAGTCGAGATTGGTCTCCTGATTGCTGTAAGAAAAAAAGCGCACAACTACAGCTTTGTATTTGATAATTTTCTGTTTATCCATTTAAAAAAGGAGAGATTGGTAATGATCTCCAATCTCTTTTTCTATCTAAGATGTACGTTTGGGTACCCTTAACTAGGCATGTTACAACTGAGATGTAGTCATCAGCGGCATTATCAATGATGTGGATACTGATAAGTTTTGTTTATCATTTTATATCAGAATTTATTCAGAATCATGAATTTGTATCGTTGCAGCTGGATAATGATGGATCGCTGCAGCTGAATAATGATGCATAACAGGCAAAGAAGAAGAAGAGAGAAATCAAGACAATCATCTTCCTTCTTAACAGTAATTTATCCAATATAATAGTTTTGAGAGGACTTACAATTCTTGGAAATGATTTGTATTATTCGTGATTGTTTGTTCACTATATTGTTCTAAATCATACCGTTTTAAGAGACTTACAATTCTTGGAAATGATTTGTATTATTCGTTCACTATATTGTTCTAAATCATACCGTTTTAAGAGGACATGTAATTCTGAGAAGACTTTAGTACTGTTTCTGGTTGTACACAAACAATTGTATTTTTTCTGTTTGTCCTTGTCAAGTTCCTTGTGTGTAAAATACCTACTATCCTAGTCTGAACAATTTCTTGGACTTGTAAAATTTTCTTCCACAAATGTCGCTTTTGTTACTAGTGAACCACACATTATAAATTACATTTAATGCACAAAAAAATTACATTTTCTGTATTTCAAAATGAAAGCTATTGATAATTTCAAAATATTCAAGCTATTACCTTAACATATAATTTGTTTTTGGTGTGGTGTTTGTAATTAGAATGTTTTAAGTGTGGAATATGTAATTACTAAAGTTAGGAGTGCTATGTATTTAAAAAACCCCTCAACTAAATTAACTTCTTTTTTTCTTCACTAAATCGCCCGAATGGTAAAAGCCATTCAGTGCAGCTAAACTTGCCATAATAACGATTTAGAAAACCATCCGCGATAAAAATCATAATAATGGAAAACAGAAAGAGCTAAGAAATCCCAGGAGCAACACCTCGCTCGAGACAGCCACCGACAGCATCATCGCTTGAATCGGCCCCTAGTTCCCATGTATATATAGCACGCGATAAAAATCATAATAAAGGAAAACCGAAAGAGCTAAGAAATCCCTGGAGCAACACCTCGCTTGAGACAGCCACCGGCAGCATCATTGCTTGAATCGGCCCCTAGTTCCCATGTATATATAGCTTTCACAGAATTCCATTCCACAAAACCCTAACCAACGTTTTTGATCCCCGAAAATTAGACGGGGAAGATGGGAGAGAACGGGGGGTGCTATTACTTTTTGTAATTAGAATGATTTAAGTGTGGAATATTTAATTAATGAAGTTTTGAGTGCAATGTAGGTAACAAACCCTAATATAATATTTAATCATTTATCCTTCCCATCAGAAATATGTGTGTGCGCACGCTTGTGTGTATATATATATATATATGGCTATTTATGTAAAATCTTTTTAATACGCTTGTGTATATATATATGGCTATTTATGTAAAATCTTTTTAAACCATGATGTGATCAAAAATAAATAAAATAAAATAAAAAGAAACAATCATGATGTGATAAAAAATAAATAAAATAAAATAAAAAGAAACAGAAATCGTAACTAAATGCATAAAAATTTAACAGAATAGTTTCAGTACAAAATGAACACCTGAAGAACAGAAAATCTGAATCCCAGATAATAAGATGCGTTCTTATAGAACAGAAAGTTTTTTGGCAAATCTTTTTAAACTAAAAAGGCGGCATCGTAGGGAAGAAAAGTAACCGTTTGGATTCATTATTCCACAGATCAATCAAGTTTAATCCATTCTTCCTTTTAGTGTCCTTTCCTGCACTTCAGTTGGTGTCCTACAACATAAGGAATAAAATAAATAAACAAAGAGCGGGAAGTATATCTGAAAGAATCAATGGAGAGAATCAGTCAAAATTAGCTATTGCGTCACTGGTTTAAGGACAGCAGAACATGTAAACTACGAATAGAAATATTATTTTATAGATTTAATCTCTAGTTTTTCTTTACATTAGTTTTATTTTGGCTTTATGCCTCTTCTTTCTACCACCAATGAATCCATTCATGAGTCAGTTCATAGCATGCAATAACTTACTAGAATACGCCAGAAACTCTTTCCACACTAAGAGTTCTGAATAGGAAAAAACTGTTAAGAGCTCGGTTCAAGTAAGGCGAGGTTTCTCCACATACTGTATAATGGTTTAAAACTCCAGTACACAACCACCAAAATAGTATTAGGAAGTAAGATTTTAGTATTAGCTTCAGGTCATGCACTTCGTTACAGATAGACTTGCTTCTGTTGAGGCAATCTTTTTTTGCATTAAACGATTATTTTCAAAACCACAATTTCCAATATGTTTTTACGAAAAAATTCTTAAGAGGTTGTGAAAAATCGTCATTAATTATTGTTAACAGTTTTTCCATGAAAAACACCACAAAGAAACTATCCTATATGAAGCCTAGATTAAGAAGAAAAAAAAAAAGACTTACTGCAAGAATAAAAATTAAAACATAGCTTTCTAAGCCCAAGAACCTGCAGTATGTGGAAGCGAGCAATTTGGTTGTATTGGAGATTCTTTCAAATGATAAATTGTAGAAGAGAACTTCCCAGGCATAAAAAACTATTGCCGGTCAACATGTGCTTAATTTGCCACAAATTTGACACCAGCAATCATGGAAACAGCATTCTGTCTCCTTCGCATGTTGTCATTAAATCAACTATGACAGAAAATCTCCTCTAAAATAAATGAAAGAAACAGATAATAACTAAAAAACAATTTTGAAGATTAGCCTTAAATTTTCTTATAGCTCTTCTTTATGTATTGGATAAGACCCAAGATACAAATCTGAATTTACTGCAAATATTTCAAGTTCGAAAGTATGTTTAAACTCCTAATGGTAATTTCTAGCCACCATAATCTCTAACTGTCATTGTCCCGCTGACTTATCATCCTTACAAAAAGAAAATAAAACAATGGGATTGGCAGCATGGTGCTTATCCAGCTCCTGGAAGTTGACTAATGGCTTAATCTAAGATGAACAAGCACAGGACTTCAGCAATTGAACTTCTATATCGAGGCGGCAATGGATCTCTGTTCTGAAAAAGATGGCGGTGACAGGAAGACCTGTGGATTGAAGGCTATAAAGGAGGCTGGCATTTGCTAGCTGTTCGAGAAAGCTAGCAAGGAAGACAACAGTGGGCTCTATTCTGAGAGGGGAGATCTGGTTGTGCCATTTGAAGCAGTCAGTGATATCTATAGTTAATGACAGCAAATAGACTTTATATAAGTCCACTAACAATGTGCCCATGCTGATCCTGAAAGGCTGCTGCCAGCCAACCTGAGCCTATGCAGCCATAATTTTATCTACATTTTATTCCCTCGATCTCTCCTGATATAAAATTGATTAACCGGATCGGAATGTTGAATTGTCTTTAAAGAAAATAAAGGGATTCACGATGCACGAGCGGCGTTGGACGTCAGACTCTGTGCACATGGTCTTGATGGAATTGGGTGGCTCGCTGCAGTGCTGGTGATGATGTCGGTGGCTTTTTTGCAGCTTGTGGCAAATGCCGAGGCGAACAATGAGCATGCTCTACTAGTGCTGATGGCTCTGGTGGGGCTGAGCACTGGGTTCAAGTTCACGGGTGCATTGTCAGCAACATCGGAGTTGTTCGGGCCGGATAGCTTTAGCGTGAACCACAACATCGTCATCACCAACATCAGTTGGGTTCGCAACTCTATGGCCTGCTCGCCACCCTCATCTACGACGCTAACGTAAGAGTGGTGAGCAGCTAGCACAAGAAAGAGATTGTGGCGACGATGCTAGTTTGTACGGGCGAAAGCTGCTATTCCATGACTTTCTTGCCTGGGCGTCAGACTCTTTACTATGGCGTCACCAAAGGGAACTAAGGAGTTCGTGGCGGTTATCCTCGACGCACAGAAGAACGCATAATCGTTCTACTGCTTAGAACAACTTTCTTCGTTGGTCTGCTACTTGGATCAGGACGCCTCTTCAAAGAGTTTCTGATCGAGCGCCTCAAAGTCACAGTTGGTGATACCGAGCTCGTCGCACAAGCTGTGTCAGTTCTCTCATAAACTGAAAGCAGATACGATGGCCAAATCACAATAGATCCTGCAAGAACATAGAGCAAAATTAAAGCGCTTCTCATGGAGCCACGACCACTTGGGGCAGACGCCTGCAAACGGTGTCACGGTCGCAACTCGTAATTGATTCCGCACTCGCCGCCCAATTTATCGAGTAAAAGATTCCAAGGAGTTCGCATTTGAGTTGTCTAATGCCCTCAGCTGACAACAACTACTAAAATCGGAGAAGATCGGCAAGGAGCTCTCGGAGTTCTGGTCGCATATTAATATATATATATATATATATATATGATGTCATGCACTTTAAACATGAACATTTTTGCTACTACATATTTTGGAAGTAGCGTGTTAAGGAATTCACAGAATTTACATATATCATAAATCAAATGTTTTTCTTTTAACATATGGTACTATCAAAAAAATTGCTTAATTATTTAACTAGTACTTTTCCAAGCAAGTTATGATAACTGTTATGTTAATAAAAACATCACAGAAAAACTCCAGTATTGTTAGTCCCTAGAAACCGACCAGTGACATACCAATAAAGTTCTTTATAATAAGCACAGTTTCTATAAATTGTAGACGTAATAAACCAACAAGATAATCTCAAAATTTAAACAAAATAACCAAATGCACTTACACAAGCAGGACGTGGCCACCCCATCCACTTAAGCAATCACGATCCACAGATGCTAGTAATGCTTGTGAAATAATCTCAAAAAGTTCTTCAGGTTCCTTGAGCGGCAAAATAAATAATGAAAGCGTATCAATATATGCATGAGGACCAAAACATTAAAGACATAACAAGTTTCGAAAAGAAATAATGAAACAACTAGTTCTAAGCTTATCCTTCTGCTGCCATAAAGCTCTCCCTCTTTTGTTTAAAGCCTACTATGATTAAGCAGATGAGTACATTTCTGTAAGAATAAATAATAAAAAGATGTGCCCACTCTCAGACAATTGTTTCCATTAGTTGGTGCAGTTCCCCGGGATCCAAAGCTCTAATCATAACAGAATTTTATAGCATTAAAACTAAAAATTGGTTGATAACACCAATCACTTAGTTGAGCGGTATTGCCTTTATCCAAAGAGTGTCAAGGGTTTGAACCCATCAAAAAAATAAAAAAAATTGAAATTATGAGAGTAAGCTGGTTTAATCTAAAAATGCTTACATTAACCAACTTTTTATGCAAATTATTATTTTTTTAATTAGAAATGCTACTGGTGTGAATTTTTTAAAAGACCTAGGTAATTCTAAAAGAATTGGCCACAGTTGCCAATTCTGGCAAGCACTCGACCAAGAAAATAAACTAAACATGCCAGGCTTGTACATGGACTCAACCAAGAAAATAAACTAACCATGTCAGGCTTGTACATGGACTCACAAGCACCATAGAGTGACTCGGCTGCTGTTCCAGCAACAACAAAGTCCTTCGCAAGTTCCCTGCACCAAAAAATTGAGTCGCATCATAAGCAAGAAAATTAAATTTTCAGTTCCATTTAGATCCATCCACTAAATAGAAAGAAAGCCTTGAGACAACAATATCGAGCAAGTGAAGACAAATAATAGTACAATATGCTTTATTTTGTAAGAATGCCTTAAAAAAAACTGTCCTCACTTTCCACTATTATTTCTTAGATAATGATACTAACATCATAATATTTTGGGCAAAAAAAATTCAGGTCTATATACTTCAAGTCCCATTACACGTTACTCCCAATAATTGTGACCTTCTTTGGGAGCCTAAAGGCTGAATGCCATTAATGTTAGCACCAGACACTTTACAAGATGATTTTTTTAATAACAAGGATATCAAAATGCCCCAATATCATCTTCTCAACCATTTCCACCACGTCCATGCCACCATCACCCTCCTCCACCTCAGCTGGTTTTCTCTGCTATTGTTCTGTACCTGTCTCAAAGAAGAGACAAAGCCTCCAATGGTGTTGCAGAAGCAGCCCATAAGTTCGATCCACTGACTAAGAACCATTGCCCATATGAGTATCTAAAGAATAAGAGCACGTAACAATCCTCCAAGACCATTAAATACCTATATCTAGATAAAATGCTCGCAATGGGAGGGGTTGCAGAACTCTGCCAATGCAGACACTACAAAGCACATCATCAAGATCACGGCAAGCAAAGACATTTATTCTGGAAAATGTTGAGAGGAAAGAAATATTGTTTATCTATTAGAAAAATCTCCTATTAATAATAGGAATAAGAATACAATATCCTGAAAGACTATCAAATCAATAAAGGACTACCAGCAATAATAATATAACTTTATACTCTTCCCTAAGGTAGAACTTGTTACATATTTTTGAAAACTAAATGACTCAAAAAGTTCGGTGAATATATCCACAAAGTGTTCACAGCCGGAACCACAAGTGAGAAACTTCCTTGCAAGCACAAATAAATGAATCAATTTCAATGTGTTTGATTCTTTTATGAAATAATAGATAATTAGAAATGTAGTTGGTTACAATTGCCTCAATATAAGACTATAGGCTATTCAGTCCAAAAGACAAATCCCTCTTTAGTGGTTTGACCCAGAACATCTTACATCTGGAGTGTCATAATTGCAAATACTGACTTTATACTTGATCTGCTCCATTTTTTTTAATAATTTTTTTTACTTTTTCATCGTTTTAAAATTTTCCCATGTAAGAAAGTTAGCTCCAATAAGTATAAAGTACCCAGATAAGAATTTTTTAGCTCCAATAAATATAAAGCACCCATAGATGATTTTTTTACAATTAACTGTTCCATTATAGTCAACATCAAATAAGGCACCCACATTAAGATGCCCATCCTTGGTGTAAGGGATTCCCATCCCCAAGAACCTCTTAGCAAACCTAACAATATGATTAATAGCATCCAAATGTTCTTGATTAAGATCTTGCATATTCTAACTTAAATCTCCATGAAAGAAAGAGACATTGGGTTTGGTACCGGTACGACAGATCTATTTACCAACAATCTATGTTAACATAAAATTTACAAAAAAAAATTCTTCTCAATTAATAGTATTCGGAGTATCAATAGAAATATTAGCAAGTTTACAACATAAGGGACGTATTTCCTTTAGATTAGTAGCCTATTGTTGTTGGGATGGTAAACGAAAAATTTTGTTGTAAATGCTTACAAAATATTTAGGTTACCAAATCATTTATTGAAAAAAAAGAAAACATTGAAGGTAGTGCTCTGCCTCAGTCATCCGTTCTTGATCATTCCTAGTAAGAAGAACATCATCAACATAGATACCAAAATAACATAGTTCACGAGGCATGTCTGAGTGGAATTAAGGCTATATATTTTTATTGATAGGATGTTTGATAAATGACACCATTGTCAACAAAGGAAAAGAAATGAGGCTAAATATATTTAAGGGCATTATTAATAAACAAGTTTAATTTTAATCATTATAAAAAATAGAGCCTTTATTTCTCGATGAAAAAAGTGACAGACAACCAAAACCTCATACTTTCACTCTAAACTCAAGTAACACAAGAATGATCATCAATACAAAAAACAAAAATTAAAAATCTAAATGAATAGGAACAAAACTAGAGCCCCAAATATTACAATGAACCAACTCAAATGATGTGGACCTATAATCAACCTAGAAAAAGGAAATGAAGCGTAATGATATTTCCCAAGTTCATTGGGTCTTATTCAAAAATAAATCGAGAGGAAGAATAATAAAAAAATTTTGAAGTCGAGAAGATACAAATTGACCTAGGCTACAATACCACTGACATAGAACAATGCTAGAGAATAAGGCACCGTCGCTAATCATATTTCACAAACTACAATAAATTACAACAAGATGAGAATAGTAAAAGAGCACAATAATTATAAGATTTAATTAAACAATAAATGGATAGTAAATTGAAAGCAAATTTAGAAGCATAAAGCATATAAAATAAAGAGAGAGACTGCAGAAAAGGCATCATTGATAAACTATAATGCACCAGCACTTCGTGATAATGAAGTGTGTCATGTCGAACCAATGTATATCTGTAAGAAAAGCTAATTTTTCATAACAGGTGATCTTTGACTCGTTAAAAAGCTCGTGTTAAATTCATTTGTTAAATAATCAAGGCAAGCACAAACAAAGAGCGGCTCAATATGTGTGTATGCGCGCACGTATAAAATAAAAAAGGTGAAAATACATTTCCAATAACTTGTGCCAACATTCCCTAATTTTGGCTAAGCATAAAGAGAATAACAAGAAAATTAAAACATAACAATGTTGCATTCATTTAGTCTCACATCATTTGGGCACTTAACTTTATACTATTTAAATTATAGAACAAAGCTTAGTCTTTAGAAATTGTAACCATGGTGGGGTATAAGAGTTTATGAATTATTGTAGTTGGAGTGGATGGACAAGCTCATTGGCCCTTTTTAAAAACAGATAAATCTAAGATTTTATTTTTTTAAACGCAATAAATCTCCTATTTGGCTCATGTTCGATTCGAATTCTAAGAATCGAACGCAAATATATTATTCACAAACAGTTTCAAACACAAGTTAAATGCAAAGACATCAAACTTTAAATGACTTGAATATGAACAAAATCCTAAATCGCTCAAACTCAACTCATTTTCCCAACACGTACCTAAATACATGTCAGGCACAATATTAATGTGTTCAATTAAAACATTAAAAAACTAACAAACATGCATTCTCAACACAAGTTTTATGAATAAAAAATGTTATCCTTAAAAATAGATTATTTTAAATTAAAAATATATTCTCTTTTACTTTTAAATATATTTCTTAAATAATTTAATAACTACATAGCACTAATTTTATTTTCCTTATTCTGCTTTATTTTCTAAGAGTTTTTTATAATGATTATTTTTTATTTTTCTAAAAGAAATCAATATTCTCAACTTAAACCAAATAATATACAATATGATGTGATTATTTTTTTCTTCAATTTAATTTAAGATATTGTCGGTCAACTTTTTTTTTTCGATTGATTAGATTTAATTTAAATTATCATAAGAATTCATTTCATTTTTATTTATTTTATATAATTACTATATATTTTTTCTAATTTATAAGATAAAATATTATAATGATGTATCCAATTCATGTTCATGTCTTAATTTTTTAATAAACAATGTGTTATATTATCATGAACATGTCCCGTATTCGTATCAGAGCAAGAGGATCATAGGCAACAAGAATAAGTGGTAGGGAAAAAAGGTTCATATAGGATATCAGACATCAATTGTAGGCCATGTTTGAAGAAACACCTAAATCTAAAATGTCAGGCACATCAGATGAGGCAGTTGTAGCAAAACCAAAAAAAGAAATAATATAAGCAGGCATAGAGGTGCCAGTACATTGAACTAAATATAATTCTAACTTGAACTCAACGATTTCAATTTCAACTGGAGCTAATTTTAGGTCAACTCAATAGTGTTTGTATCGGGTACTTTTTTTTTTTTTTTTTTTTTTTTTTTGTGGAAAAGCCCGAGGGCTGATTTTATTGAAATTGAAAAAGATACATAAAGGTTGTATAAAAAGAGCCCAAAAGAGTCACCCTACCCATACGATACAAGTACAGTAATATCCCAACAAAAAGATACAGATAGACTCAATAAAATGTAAAACAAATTTATCTAGGGACGAGTCAGTTTAGTCATGCCTCTGCCTCTAGTTTTACGAGCGGAACCAGATAATAAACTTTGAAAAGTTGTGTCATTGTTAGGAGTCACCAAAGTATCATATATTAAATTTCCAAGTTGGAGTGTACCTCCAGTCTTCTTCTTCCGCCGAGAAGTGTAAACCCGTCATTCTTCATCTGAAAACTGGCTCACGTGATCCTCGATCTGATTTGATGTTAGAACCGCAGTAGGAGGAAAGGCAGTCGTTGTCACCGCGATAGGTTCCAGTGTATGTGAAGTATGAATTGTTACCCCTGCACCTAATGTTTCCTGAATAGGAGCTGCGGGACTATCCTGATTTTCAATTTGAACATTATCCGTTGTAGTATGGTCAGGAGAAGGAATCCCAGGGGCAGACACCAACTCTTTTCTTGTGGTGATTCCCTCCTCAGGTTGGTTGTCATCAGGTTTGTTGGAAGCGCGTTCAAGCACATGAAGTGCACTAATAGTGTGTTACTGCTTCTGACTATTGATTCTCAACTGCGGGTGCAATCTGAAACATTTCTAATGCAGGTGTCCAAACATCTTGCAGTGCTTGCAGTATTGATTTTGTTTCATAATGATTTTTTGACAATAACCATTGTGAGCAGATCCAAGTCAAACTTCTTCTACATCTGTAGTGTAATATCTCATTCAATCAAAATTCTTGTAATAAAGAGTCTTGAGAAATGAACTGTATATAAGTCTACCTGCAAAGGTTTTCCAAGGATAGTATCAATTGCATATTCAAAAGGTTGATCACCGACCAACCTCACAGTCTGACCGAGGTGCGGACCCCCCTTCCAGAAAGGTGCGCAATTTGATCTTATGCAAGGATTGAACTCCCGACCCAAGGGACTTACACCAAAAGCCGCAACCAATGAGCCAGACTAAGACATATATAAGGATATTGATATATTAGTCACATGAATATAAGTATATATCGTATACTGAAAATAACTTATCCAACTGAGCCATCTTCGAGTATGAGGATATTGATATTAGAATAAATTTTTAAAATTTGAATGATTATCAAGTGAGTTTTAACTTTGAAATACATGATCTGATGATCACCAACCTTCTTTGTGAGAGTACATGATAAAACTTGTGAGGAATGGTGATTGTGGAGGAGAATATGTAAAACATAACACTGAGAGCAGAGGGTAAGGCATACAAACATCCACGAACACCTTCAATCCGACCACAACTATGACCATGACCGTCACTATGCCCCATAGCAAAAACAAACTTCTCAGAAACTAGTGTTAAGAGAGATGAAATCTCTATAATAAACAATAAAAGTAAAAGTAATAGTATGATTGGGAACTATAGAATCTGCCACAGCTGAGATTACACAAATTGAGGAGAAGGATGAAAATCATGGAGATATTTAACAACTAAGAAATCATGGTTTGTTGATTGGGAACTATGAAAGTAACTCATCTCACTTACCCTGCAAGTTACTATAGTAATCATGGAGGAACAAATCATTATGTTGCATAAAAAATAAATCACAATACAATGTTTATGCCCTAGAAGTGCTAACTTTCCTAGAAATAAATAGAACCTTGAAAATCTCACATTATATTGGGAATCTCATTAAACATAATTGTGGTGCAATAAAAGGTCCATGAAACATAATTGTGGAGCATCAAATGAAAACGGCATAATCATAAGTTTTCCATTTGAAGAACTTGGTAGTATCATCATGAGCTGAAGGAGAAACATCTAGGGGGAAGAGATTGTCATGTGAACCAACTAAAAAGTGAAATGCCTTGATCACAATAGATAAATTTGATTGACATGCCAATGGTGGGATAATATTTTGAATCATTTAGAGGAAACTACAAGGCCATGGCACCTTATGAGATTGAGAAGAGGAAAGAGAAAGAATTCATACCAATGTAGAGAAGATTCATACTCTGGGTAGCAAATGATAGTCAATAAGAAAAATAGATGATTGAAATAATATCAATGGAGCAAAAAACAATAGGCACAGGTTTGCATATGAATCTAAGCCAAGAAGCACAGACGCACAAGCATATGGGAAGCAAAACAATGCAAAGAGCAGCAACACAAGGAAGGTAAGAGCGTGCAAGCACATAGTCAATAAGAAAAATAGATGATTGAAATAATATCAATGGAACGAAGAAAAATAGGCGCAAGCATATGAATCTAAGCCAAGAAGCACAGACGTACAAGTACATGGGAAGCAAAGCAATGCAGAGAGCAGCAACACAAGGCAGGCAAGAGCGCGCAAGCACAAAGGGAAGCACAAGAGTGATTAATGCATAAAATAAAATTGCATGAGCAAAAAATGGAGCGAGCAAGTAAGAGATCAAGTGCAAACACAATTTGATTAATCGAGGCATGCAAGTAGAATACAAAGTGAGCCAACAAGCACATTGCAGAGCATTGAGGCCATGGGGTAACTTAGTCAGCCCACTTAAAAAATTTTAAAATGAAATAACTTAAAATCTTGTAGCATTCAAGGGCTCGAGTAAAAATTGGTTAAAAATATTTAAAGATTATATCTAACTTTGTTATCTTAAGTGATATCTTATTATTTCTCATCTAATTTTGCAATCCTTTTACTTTTTTATTGCAATGAATACTCAAATTAGAATATTTTTTCCTCTTTCATAATAAACGAGTCAATTAAACTCGTAGAACTGAATTCAAGCTCAATTTTGAATAACTCAAGCTCAGCTTGGCTCGTTGGCAACCCTAGTTGAGATGTGAGGCAAGGTTGGGAAGAAAAATGTCAACTAAGTAGCAGGTGGGGCAACAAGGGTTTTCCTGCTCAAATAACATGTTGAGAAGAAAGACACAGCATGATTATTCAATAAGATCTATTTATGAAAGAATAAAAATGCAATTTTCTGAACAAATATAAAAGAAATAAGGATCATCGGCCATAATAAGATAACATAAGATAAATATAACATTTAAAGAAACATCATTATCAGTGGAATAATTTAGAAATTACAAGTCAATCTAAAGAAAAATGTGAGGGCAGAAGTCCAAATGTCAAAAATGGAAGTGGTGGAATGTGCAATGGAAACTAGTAAACTAAGCAACTTGACCAAAAGATTTGAAAACTGAGAAAGAAAAACTAACCAACAGGATAACCACACCAAATTCATTTTTATCGAAAAAAAAAATAGCATTCAAACTTGACCGCCGTACTTCCAAGATTATCAACCAGCATGCTCTAGACTCATATCAATTGATACCATGTAGGGCGGGCTGATTAAACTTCCTCTACTTTATTCTAAAGGTACCAAATTTGAGTGATGAAATGGAGCGTTAAGCTTGCGCTATACCTCCACATTGACCCTAAATTAGAGAAAGCTCCATGTACGAATATGCATTTCTTTTCCCATAAGGCTCGGACTTTTGGCCTATAACACTATCAACAAATGAGGAGTTCAATTCCCAAATATACAACTTGGCTTCGTGTATAAAGAATTAAATCCCTTTCGTAACCCAAAACAAAAATCTGGAAAAATTTTTCTAAGAAAATAGTGCTTGAACAGAAAAGTTGCTATTTTTTTCCTTGAAATAAAACAAAATAATGAGCCAGTTAAATTGTCCTTAACTCTGATATTTAACAAATAACTTGGCCAATGCAAAAAAGAAATCGGTGAGAGCAAGAACATGAGCTTAGATACAACTCGTTATCCAGAACTGATAAAAATTGATTCAGTTGTTCTCCTTTACTGCCCTGCTAAGGTTTATAACCTCTTATTGTCTTTATAGTATCCTGAAGTTTTTCATTTGCAGCAGCTTTCAACAAGTTGGAACTATAAAGTACACATTCCGATGCTTTGAGTGAATAAAATGATTTCAACTCTTTTTCACTTCAAAGTGTTCAACATATATAGCATAATATTATCTCAGCAAAGTAAATCATGATATGCCCAACAAAAGAAGCAGGACAATATCAAACACAATGGCAAAGGCTAACAAGCTTTAAATTAATTAAAAAATGAAAGAAGAATAAGCTTTACTAAATAACACAATTTTGCAGCATGACTTGGCAATTTAAAAGCTTGGTAGGAAGGCATACTTGGCACCAATGGAATCCATTGTGCAAATGAAAGGTTTGTTGTCATCTCCCAATCCCGCAATTACTGGTTGGCAAAAATATGGGCCAAATCTACAATAGTAAAAATGAATTAACAACTCTACCATTAATGAATGAATAGTTAAGTGTTTAAACATAAAAAGGTGTTTCTAATTAAAATAAAAGAAATGATCGCAGCCATTAATGAAAAGCAAAAGCAAGCAACCAAGAGCCATAGCTATTTGCCACTCTATTTCACTAGCCACCCTTGCCCAAGTCGGGCCCCTGAAACAGCAGATTTTGGATAAAAAGGAAACAATTCAACAACAGGATAGCAACCATACAATATGAACTAGAAAATAAACCCTAAGGTCTGTTACTTTATGCTCTCCACACAACTACAAAACAGTAATCAACAACAGGATAGCAACTATATTATATGAACTAGAATATCTGAACAAAGAATTACAATTCACCCACTTTGCTTTGGTCTAGGTGCTTAAACTAACATGCTGGAAGGCCTACGTTATACTGTTATAAATAAAGTTTTTAAATTCAATTAAAAAAGAAAAAAATTCATGGGACCTTATATAAATAACTGGAGACTAAAGGCAAACCTAAATGAATACAGTTGAAAAAAATGAAAATGTTTAATCATTTTACTTCACATAATTGTAAAACATAATCATGTTTTACCATCAGTCAAATTATTTTTCTTATTTCATTTAAATTTCAACATGTAAAATCAAACCTTTTGACCAAAAATTATCATGCTAACCCCAAAAAGAATAAACATCAATCCCATGATGCAGGGCTTCTCACGCCCGTCAACCAGGCATGACAAGAAAGGGACCGGTCCGGCCAATAGGACCAGTCCAACGCTATTAAAAAGATGTGTAATTCTTTTCCCCCAGCTCATCTTCTGCAATTGATTAAGCCGCCCGGCTCATCTCTCACGATCAACTCCCCCCCGTGCCCTAATACCATGCCTCCTAGCCATTGTCACACGCCCTCCACCTCCTAGCTATTGCTTGCCCCTTCAAACCCTTTCCATTTCTTCTCCTCCTTCCTTCCAAGGTTGTCTCCCCTCCTCCCTATTTATAAATGTTATTTCTAAGGTCTAAGGGGCTTTTTGGTGACGTAACATTTGGAAGTGTGGTGCTACTATTGTATCCCGCCAAGGGGGTGTGTATCTCCGCTCCCTCCCCTCCTCTCGACGTCATCCTCCTCCGCTGCCACACTCTCCGCTTCTCCAGCCGGCTGTCCGACTGCCACCACACTTCATCCCGCAGGCCCTAGTCCATCCCGGCTCCCCCCAGACACAGCCCCTTCTCCCTGCACTCCTCCAAGTAGGTCGCAGCCCTCCGCAGCTCTCATCCAATCACTGTTAAACTCTCCAGCACCACCTACCGAAGCCCGTCGGACCATCCAAGTTTTCACAGCACAGCCCCTGTCACCATCGGTCACTCTGACATCCACCCAACCGCTGCCAACCCTTCATCAACAGCCCCGGTGACGTCTCGACCGCCTGCCGACACAATACAGGACTTTTTCTTACATGTGCTTAGTCTAATTCCTGCATTTACGCTTTCCTTTTACTGTTTAATTGTTTGTTTATTGTCTATTCACTCATGTTGGCTGTTTTTTATACCCTCACTGGTTAAGGAGTGTCATTGTACTTGTCTTTCACTTTCAATAATAAAATTAGTCGTGTTTGGGGTCGTGGTTTAGGTTAACTTCGGTATTACCTCATGAACCTATTTGGACCTCTAACTTTAACTTTGATGATAATAAACATAATTTTGTGATTTTACTTATAATTGACCAAAGTGTGACAATAAAACATAAAAAAGCTTTAAAGCTCATCAATACTCAATTTAGCTCTACATTCGCATCTTGTGGATAACAAATAACTCGAGCTCGAATAAATAATTGATGCTTTTTATTTGCATTGTCATTGCATCTATGACAAAAGTATGTCGTCTATATTATCAACACACAAACACATAAAAACTACTTTGAAATCCTAATCTATTCAGTTGCATCATATATATATATATATATATATATATATATTTATTGAGAAAGCCCAAGGGCTAATATATTAGAAAAAAAGAAAGATACATACAGATTGTATAAGAGGACCCAAGTATGGCACCCTACCAACACGGTAACCATCATATGCAAATGGTTCCAAAAAAAAAAAAAGAAAATACAAAATAATAGCTGAAAGCCCAAAAATCAAAAGCGTCAAAACACGTAGTATCAGGTAGCTAGAGAGCGACTTAATTTTGCCCTGTCTCTGCCTCTAGTTCTAAGAAAAGAGCCAGCTAAAAAATTGGTAAGAGGAGTGTCATTGTCAGTAGTAACCAATATGTCGTTCAATAAATTTATGGGCTCGAGTCGGCCACCATTCTTCTTCTTCCTCCTGAAATAAACCTGTCACTCCTCATCTGAAGACTGGCTCATCTGATCAGTGGATTGGTCTAAATGTCGAAGTATGTCGGACATGTGTAGGTTGTTGAACATCGGAAGCATCTACTTGTTGTAATAGCTGAACTTTTATTGGATCAAAAGAGCACTCTCGTGTGTCTTGGCATGTAATTGAGCATTCTTCATAAACAATGAGTGGTAGAGACATGTTTGGATCAGCACTAATAGTATGGGGAGATGTTTCAAGAGACTCCAGAGTACCATGCTCCAATCCAAAAAGTGAAAGAGAGTGTTCAAAAGCATGAGCCTCCAAGGGTAGAACGGCTTGGGTATGATGTTCTTCATCTGAGACAACAAAGGTTTGAATAAAAGGGTCATCAGAAGATTTTCCATCAAGAACAGCGTCAGTCAGAAGAGCAGGGGTATACGCGGTGTTGGAAAGCAGGTCGGTTGCACCTCCTCAGTAGAGATGGTAGGTGGCAAGACGTCCACCCCCAATTCAGCATGCATAGAATTTTGAACATGTTGCTTATCTTTAGCAATATCCAGCCTTAAATGAAGATGTAAGCAATAGCAAATAGTAGAACTGCGGTTAAACATATTACAATGAAAGCAGTAATTCAACATGAATAGATTTTTGAACATGTTGTTTATCTTTAGCAATATCCAACCTTAAATGATGATGCAAGTGATAGCAAATAGTATAATTGTGGTCAAACATATTACAATGAAAGCAGTAAGGAGGGTGTGGTTCTATTTCAACATTTTGTCCATAACCGTTGTGAGTGAATCTAATTCATACCTCATCTGGAGCTGGTTGGGTGATATATCTTTCAACTAGCACACAAGTCACAGGGGTCTTGTGACAACAAGCATAGGACTATCAACCTTGAGAGACTTACCGTAAGCAGTTGTTAAGGAGTAGAGAATTTCAAAGTTGAACAGGTCTAGTTTTAACCCCAGAAGCATTATCCAAATAGAAATGATAGGAAACTCCGATTTTGGATCAAAACCGACAATCCACTTCAAGATTTTCATAAAACGGTTGTCAATATTGATTACCTTTCGAGAAAAAATATGAATTTGCATCGTAAGATAAATAAATAAGTATATGTCGATCGTTAATTAAGTCAATATTCTAACTATCTGATAGCTTCATAGCATCAAAATATTTCCAAATGATTTCATATTTAGGGTGATCATAAAAGAATTTTCCCACAAGAGCAAAACGCCAAGAAGACGCGATGATCATAAAGGAATTTCCCCACAAGAGCAAAACGCCAAGAAGACGCAAGAGTACCGATTTCAACTTCACAGAGAAAAAGAGCAGGTTTTCCATTTTTTTAACTAAGTTTTTTAATAAAAGTTTGATCACCACCACCATCAAGAGCCTCGTTGAAAGATTGTGGAACAATGCAGGGCTTACCGATACCAAAACCAGGCTTTGAACCTGAATTAGGGGCACGAGTAGGATTGTTACCTGCAAGTGCAGTGGCATAAGAACAGAGCGTCGAGGTCATCACCACCAGGCAAGACAGGGTCTGAGTCTAGAGCAGCGTGGCGAGTCGCGTCAATCTGCAACCCAAGGATGCGAAGACCAAGGTTGCGAGAGAGGCTCGGCAAGTAAATTTGTTGCCGTGCGAGAGAGGCTCGGTAGAAGCACTTTGATGTCGAGCAGGACGAATCAATAGCATGAATGCGTCAAGAAGAGGAGATGATGTTCGAAAGTCGAAAAAAGAAAAACCCTTCGTCGTCAAGTACGACGAAACTGATTGGCGCAAAACTATTCGTCGTCGGGCACAACGAAATTGATGTAGTGAAACTGAAGAATCAACACAGGGAATCGCCGAGCGAAATTCTAGCGAACGCCATAAGTTCTCTAACCTATTACTGCATCATTTTTTTTTAGAAAGCCCGAGGGCTAGTATATTAAAAAGAAAAAATGATACTGATAGATTGTGTGATAGGGCCCAAGCATGACACCTTACCCACACAATAAAACATCAACTGCAAATGATTCCAAAAAAAGAAAAATACAGAAAAATACATGAAAGACAAAAAAGAAAAAGTGTCAAAACACATAATATCAGGTAGCTAGAGAGTGACCCAATTTTGCTTTGTATATGCTTCTAGTTCTAGGAAAGAAGCCAGCTAACAAATTGGTAAGATGAGTGTCATTGTCAGTAGTAAAAAATGTATCGTCCAATAAGTTCCTGGGCTCGAGTCGGCCTCAATTCTTCTTCTTCCTCCTGGAATAGACATGTCATTCCTCATCCGAAGACTCACTCACTTGATCAGTAGATTAGTCTAAAGTATGTCGGACATGTGTAGGTTGCTGAACTTTAGAAACAACAACTTATTATATCAGCTGATCTTTTATTAAATCAAAGAAGCAATCTCGTGTGTTTTAGCATGTAAGTGAGTTTTCTTCAATAACAATTAGTATAGATACGTTTGGATATGTACTTGTACTATGGAGAGATACTTCATGGGACCCCAAAGTACCATGCTCCAAACCAGCAGCTGGAATAGAGTGTTCAAAAACAGGAGCATCCATGGATAGAACGACTTGGGTATAGTGTTCTTCATCAGAAACTGCAGTGTTGGAAAGAGGGTCGGGTTGCACCTTCTCGGCATGAATGGTAGGTGGCAAGACGTATACCCCCAATCCAGTATGAAAAGATTTTTGAACGTGTTGTTGATCTTTAGCAATATTCGGCCGTAGATGAGGATGTAAGCGATAGCAGATGGTAGAACTGTGGTCAAACATACTATAATTAGAGCAATAAGGAGGGCGTGTTTCTATTTCAACCTCTTGTCAATACCCGTTGCGAGTGGTTTCAATCCATACCTCATCCGGAGCTGGTTAAGTGATATATCTCTCAACTAACACACAATTCACAGAAGGTCTGGTGACAGCAAGCATGGGACCATCAACCTTGAGAGGCTTACCGTAAGCAGTGCTAAGGAGTAGAGAATATTCAAATTGAACAGAAGTAGTTTTAACCTCGAAAACTTTATTTAACTAGGAATGATTGGAGACTTCGCTTTAGGATCAAAATCGACAGTCCACTTCAGGATTTTCATAAAATGGTTGTCGATCTTGATAACTTTACGAGAAAAAGTACGAGTGTAATCCGCATCGTGAGATAACTGAATGAGTATATGTTTGTCGACAAGTAAGTCAATATTTCAATTGCTCAATGGCTTCATAGCATCAAAATATTTCCGAATGATCTCAAATTTTGGGTGACCATAAAGGAATTTTCCCACGATAGCAAAACACTAAGAAGACGCAAGAGTACTGGTTTCAACCTCGGTGAGAAAAATAGCATGCTTCCCATTTTTTTACCAAGTTTTTTAATGAAAGTGTAATCACCACTACCTTCAAGAGGCTCGTGGAAGGACTGTGGAACATTGCAAGACTTGCCGATACCAAAACCAGACTCTGAACCTGAAAGAGGGGCACGAGTCGGAATTGGGAAGTCGTCGACAAATACAGTAGCATAGGGACGGAGCGTCGAGGTCATCTCCACAGGTAAGATGACCACGGTAATATTCAAGCGGCTTTGGCAACCGCGGCAAAGCCGCGACAAAAAAATGAGGACTTCGAGCGCACAACAAGAAGAAAACGTTTGTCAGGCAAGAGAGAGACGGGCGCGTCGTCAGGATAGGAGACGACGTGCGAAAGAGCGGTCAGACGTCGTCTTCTACGGGTAAGGAGCAATCAGACTTCGCCGACTGGAGACACAACAGCGAGCGAGCGTCGTCGACTGAGAGCAACGCGTGCGTTAAATCGTCGTCGTCTGAGAGGAGAGAAACCGATATATTCACCGTCGTGAATCACCATCGGGCGAAACCCTAACAGAGCCCGTTGCCGTTGTCGACGACATCATATATGTATGTGTGTGTGTGTGTGTGTGTTATGTAAGTGTGTATGTATGTATAATATTCTTAGACTTTAAAAAGCCATGTAAAGATTAAATTAGCAAATGGATGCAGCCTTCCCTAGGACTTCTAAACCAAGAAAAAGGTCAGCCCAATAACCCAAATGTTCGTTAGTTTCAAAAATATTAATCTTCAAGCAGAGTAGACCGACGCATAGGACCCAAAAGCCTCATTGCATAGATTGTGACAAAGAGCAACAAGAAGTTGCTTTGCTAGCAAAAAATATTAATCTTCAAGCAGAGTAGACCAACACATAGGGCCCAAAAGTGTCATGCATTGATTGTGACAAAGAGCAACAAGAAGTTGTTTTGCTACCAAATAGTTTTACTTTTTCTATTGATCTTTGAGATAAGAGCAGTCTTTCCAACTTCTTTTAATTCTATATACAATCTCCTTTTTTCAAACATTAAAAATCGCTAGAAGTACTTTGACCGGGCAATCATGTAAGAAACTCCAGCATTCATTCTTCCGTTTCTCTATAGCCTCGTGCTTTTTTTTCTTATTTCAAACCACATTAAGTTTGGATAGTATCCTACATTTTCTGAATTTATGTGATGTAATCTTCTATTTTCAATAATAGATTTGCAAGCCTTCGAGAAGATTTGGAAAGTGCCCTTCCAGCAATAAAAGAAAATGTGAAATTTCACCTTTATCAGTACAAGGAAATGAAGGATGCTATAAAAGGCTACTCTGCTAACTTGAATACTAGTGATGTTGAACGGCAAAAAATCAAATTTTCCTCTATACTTGTGCGTTTAATTGCTCATTACTCTAACTGCATTCCACTTGTGTTTTCGAATGGCAACTAAACTTGCTATAAGACTCCTTTCAAGAGTGCAAATGGAGTCATCATTGTGAAGTAAATTGATAAATGGACTTGCAAAAAGATAGAACTCACTCAACTCAATGCAAGGCTGACTGATTATCTCAGGCTTTCAATGCTAAGGCAAGAAAACTTGGGACAAGCTCATTGGAACTTATGAAAGTGCAAAATAAATGAGAGAATCGAGAATCAGCTTGCTTTTACATGAGTACGAGTTATTTCACTACAAATTTGTGGGTAGCATATCAAATATATTTTCTAGGTTAATAGAATGCAATTTCTTGGGAAGGTACGAGGTAAGGGCTTGTCAGCAAAGTACCCAAGAGTTTATGTAAGAAATAGATTTCAAGACCACGACCACTATTGAGGCCGATAAATTATATACTTCTTTAGATTTGTTTATAGAATTTTTAAGTGAGCACAAACAAAAACTTGAGAAGAGGCACAACGATGAATGACTCGAGAGACATAAGAGCAGCATGCTCTGGTCTCACACAAAGTAATTCAACACTTTAATGAGAAAGAAAAAGAGAAGGAAGAAAGTGACAAGGGAGGAAATTTCCTATGACCTCAAAATGCCAAAGAAAGGTTCTAACATCAGAGACAAGAAGAAAGAGCAATTATCTTCTATGATGAAAAAAGTTGCGATAAACCTGTGGGAGTGTTTGGTATACAAAAGAGAAAATAAGGGAAAAAAATTAAATCACAAAGACAACACGGATAAATTCTTATGTGAGTTTATCATCACCAAGCAAGTAAAAAAAAGGGAGCGGCAAGCACTTGCCTAAAGGTTAGAGGCAACATTTTTTACTTGCTCCAAGGTAAGGTATGCAATTTTGAACTTAAAAATTCATGAATCTTGTAATCTGAAAAATATATATATAATGGTTTAAGAAAAAAATTGTCTGTCAAGAGAATCATTGAATGATACAAAAAATGAATGTGACATGCTTACAGTTCAAAATGCATATTTCCAATGAAATTTTAGTTTATGTACAATTCATGAATGAGAGTTAATTTTGTTCAAAGCTAAACTAGAACTTGCTTCCTCGCATGAGTACTTCACAATTCATTTCTACATAGCATGCTAACCACCATGCACATAGAAATACTTATAGATCTTTTAAAAATGTCATCCCTATAGCCACAATAAATTACTATCATATGACTAGGCATGTATCCTATTTGTGCTCTATTTGAAAAGAGCAAGTTAGTTCTAGAACAAATTTTATTTAGGTACCTAAATAACTTTCGTATATAACAACTAAAATACTTATGGTGGTAATATCCAGGGACGCAACTAGGTTCATATGTCAAAAGTCAAAGTTAAATATTCTTTTAGATGGGTATTTCTCCATAGTATGATTCGTCAATGTGTGAGGTAGTTGGACAAAAAATATTCAAAGCAAATAACTAGAGATGATTCAGAGTTTACGTAATAGGAACTAAGGGATGGAGGATATGTCACATTTGATGATAAGATAAAGAAGAAAATTAAAGGAAACAACAATGTCAGTAAAAACTTTTTCCACCATAAAAAAATTTCCTACTGATAGATGGATTCAAGCATAATTTGTAGAGTATTAGTTAGCTATGTGATAAAAGATATAAAATAACATTTATTATTTACACGGCTTTTTGAAGCTAATTGGCAACTAAAATCTTATAGGACATGCATTATAACATTTACTTGATATTAACCCACACCATGCACATAGAAATATTTATAGATCATTTAAGCATGTCATTCCTATAGCCACAATAATTTACTATCTATCATAAGATTATACATGTATCCTATGTGTGCTCTATTTGAAAAGAACAAGTTAGTTCTAGAACAAATTTTATTTAGGTATCGAAATAACTTCCGCATATGACAACTAAAATACATATGTTTGGTAATATCAAGGGACCCAACTAGGTGTGTATGTCAAAAGTCAAAGTTAAATATTCTTTTAGATGGGTATTTCACCATAGTTTGATTGGTAAAAGTGTGTGGTAGTTGTACACAAGATATTTGAAGCAAAGAACTGGAGATCAATCAAAGTTTACATAATTGGATCTAAGGGATGGAGGATATGGCACATCTGATGATAATGTAAAGAAGAAAATTAAAGGAAACAACAATGTCAGTAAGCAAAGTTTGTCCACCATAAAAAATGTCCTACTGATTGATGGCTTCAAGCATATTTTGTTGAGAATCAGTTAGCTATGTGATAAAAGATATGAAATAACATTTATTACGGTATCTTGAACCCAATTGGCAACTAAAATCATATAAGACACATGCATGGTAACATTTACTTCATATTAACGACTTGTGTGTCCATGCATTGAAATGATTAAAATCACAAGATGATGACTCCTGATTTTAGCATAGAAGGCAGTGTCAAGCCAGCATGCACAACCTTAAAAAGCTATCTAGAAGTGACTTAATAGTTTATCAAAGCTTACTTCTTTTAAGGAAATACTAATTTTGTGCTGCTCAACAAAAGGGTAAGCAGAAAACAACACCTTCTAAGAGTAAGAACCTAGCGTCCACATCTAGACTCCTAAAATTATTATGCAGGGAGTTTTTTGTACAAAGTAGTATTAAGAGCTCAAATGGTAAGCAGCATTGGATTGTAGACTATTATTCTACATATACTTCGGCGATATTTCAGCATTTAAGAATGAACCTTTCATGATTTTGCTAAATTTGCTAGATGGTACAAAGAGATGAGAGGATGCTTGATTTTATAACTCTAAGAAATCACGTAAGAGAATTTGATAGTGCTATTTATTTTATAAGTTTTTGTGATGAAGTGGGCATTAAACGTAATTTCTCATATGATAACCCTCAACACAATAATAAGATAGTAAAAAGAAATAATAGAACCCTAATAATAATTGCTAGATCTATAAGATAAATGAGTAGTCTACCATATATATATATATATATATATATATATATATATATATATATATATAAGCAATGTTTATAGCTTATATATAATATATAATATATAATATATAATATATATATATATATATATTAGAGAGCTATAAACATTGCTTGTTATTTTTTAAGATATTTTTTTATATAGCCATAGAAAGACCACGAATAAAAGGATAACAGTCTAATATTCAGCATTTTCCTGTAATTGGATGAAAGCATTTTATATTGAATAATGAAAATAATCATTTCAAAAAATTGATATCAATTGAATGACATTATCTTATTTGGTTAATCACTTCTAGAAAGCTTACATGGTTTTCAACGTGCGAGCGCTAGTTGTTAAAAAATTTATTCGTGCGTTTAGAATTGAAACTAGATAAAAAGTCCTCCAGATAATGAAGTTGATAATTTAAGAAACCTTGTGCCTCAAAATAAATTATTCATAAAATCAACATGATAAGATGGATAAAAATTGTGATAATAATGATGAATTGTTCACCTCCAAACATCCAACATAATGGAGATATTCAAGAAGACAACTAATGGATTTAATTTTAGATATATCATAAGGAGTTAAAAATAGAAGACATTTGAGAAATATGTCTGATCACTAAATATTTATTCCAAAGATAGAATCAAAGGCATATAGGATGCATTATTCGAAAAAATTTAGAAGATGGCCATTTGAAAAATAGAATCGAATGGAATATATGATGGATTATTCGGGAAACTTTAGAAGGTGGCAATGCAAGATGATCGAAACTAATTTGTATGATTAAGGGTTAATGGTTAGAAAAAAGGCTAGGCTTATAGTTAAGGAATTTGATCGAAACGAAGGTATATATCTTGAGAAAACCTGTGTTCTAGTAGTAATATTTAAGTAAAAATAGTCTTTAATCACCATTTACTTGTTATAAAAGTATCTAATTATTACAAATTGATGTAAAGACTTTTTTATGGTTTTATTATAATTTTATAGATGAATATAAGTTAACTTTGAGGACTTTTATCATCCATATTGATCATCTTAATTATGTATCTAAATTAAAAATAAGCATTAAAAGAACAAAACCAAACACCTAGAGCTTGATAAGATCTGCTAAGTACCTTTTCAATTAAAATATCAATTTAACAAAGAAAATGTTGATGCCACTTTCGCTTCAAAAAAATAGGTTAGAATATCTTGCTCATTTAAATGTATATTGTAAATGATATTTTTTTTGGCATCATGGACTATTTTTTTAGCCATAAGTTAGCCAAACGAATAAGTCATTCAAACAGAGTATAACTTGTGAGCTCAAATCTTCTTTGAGCAAAAGGAAAACAACATCTTCATTTATCAAATTAAGTGCACGGGGGCACTCATTAAGAGGTTTGAGATTGAGATAAATAAAATTAAAAATGAAAAATTCATGGAGATTCAACCCCCATAAGCCCCTCAATTAATCTAAATAAAGATGAAAAAGGTAAATTAGTAGATTTTAAACTTTATATAAAAATGACTGAAATTGAATCTTTGACATTCCTTACTACTGGAAAAAATGATATTAGATTCAATATATGAATGCATGCATGCTTTCATACTAGTTCTATAGATTTTGACTCCGCAAAAATGAGTTATATTATACCATATCATGGGGACAAAATCAAGTTTGTGGTATCCAATGAACATTTTGAATCACCTGGGTTATCTAATGTGGCATTTGTTGAATGCAAGATACATCGAAAAAGCAATGCAAAAATTTATTAGTTCTTAACCAATCATTAATTTCTTAATCAAGTGAAACATAAAATTGTCAATTTATTAACTATAGAAATTAAGTATACTATTATAAAGATTTTTCTTGCCAAATACTATGACTGTAAAAAAAAACTGAAGACTAAGGTATTCACCTAAAAAATATACCTATCAAATATGACAACATTAATGCAATCAAATTTAAAAAAAAAAATCCTATTCAACATTCTAAAACTAAGCATACTGAATTTAGATGTATTTAACTAAAGATCGATACAGTAAATAAGACATTTAAAAGGAGCTTAATAAGGCAGAAAATCAACTCTATAACATCTTTACTAAGCCTTTAGCAAATATGTGACATTAGAAGATAAGCATATTAGATTCAAATACTTAATGATTTCATGACACATGTAATGTGAAGGAATTTTGACATTTAATATAATTATTCTTCTAACCTATAACAATTAATTTATATTATTCTAATTAAATATATTTATATGCTTATAGCTACTTAATTTTAGGTTTTATATTATGATCATATCGTAAATCCAATAAAATAATTGATTCTGTAGCATGAGTTATCCATACATGCCAGTATATAGCCTAGGCTCATGTTTTTAAAGTAAAGATACAATTCAAGGGATGAAATCCTTAACCCTTAACTTTTCAATTCCCATAGAACTTCAGATCGCGAGAATAGCAACCTTAGGTTTCCAAGGGCTTATTAAAGCCCTCAAACTCAATCATAGAAAAAAAAATCTCAATTTTTTCACTTTTGAACACAAAACTAACTTCTTACACCACATCTTTACTCACATTCTCAAAACGCTTCTCTCCTTACCTTTCTCACCTTGCAATAGTTCTTCATTGTTCATACCCATCATTCACTACTTTTCATTATATTTACATCCTAAATAGCCCAAATCCCTTATAAGAACAAAAGCCTTAATAGATCTCATGATCTACATTCCTACACTTACATCCACATGACCCTTCAATACCTATGTTGCTAAGTTTTCAAAGAGCATAACGAATATATTCTCTCAGAGTGGTGAGTCCTCCATTCATTCATCTTACATGGACATTTCCATAATCTATTGAAAAAGGAAACATCTAAAACCATCTAAAAGGAAATTCGTTAAATCACACAATCATTATTGCCAAATATTGACTAAGGCACCAACATATTTTGTTTATTTCAAGGCACCAGCCTTGAATATATTATCAGTGGCTCTATCATCACAAAATCTAACCATAATAGGCAATGATACAACAACCTATCTTTTAGTTTTCATCATTACATTCTAGCTTCTTATGCATATAACCGTGAATTGAGTATAATATTTGATGATATTGTAAATTTATCACATTAAATGTGAAATCTCTTACGTGTGAGCTATTCAGTTTTCCAAGAAAAGCTTCAAATAGAAGTAGATCAACAACACATTGCATAGGATTTTAATGAACCATCATATCTATCACGCTTCTCTGACAAAGCCTATTACATATCCTCTTCTAAAATGGGGACCATTCCAAGTTTACTCCTCACTTTAGCCACATAAGCGTACCACAGCCAATTTCAATCTTGTTGATATATTATTTTGCATCATGCGAACTACTGCTACCTTAAATCTCTCGATTTAAAAAAATCTCTTAACCTTAGCCTAGTGCACATCTTGTGAGATTTCCAGAAGCTTCACATTACAACTCAATGGCTCCCACAATGGTTAGTGAATGTAATAAAATGAATGAAAAAGACAATAAAAATGATGATGCTCTATATAGCAATCACTCACTATAAGCCCAACAATAATTTTATCTCCGTTACACCAGCCATGTGAAGAAGTGTTGGTCGTTACTAATGTGACTCCTCTTTTCAACAGCAGCAATGGTTTCAGCTTGGTTACACCAAACCCATCGCTAAGATGGTCAACCTCACCAAATGGATTGTACAACAAAGTGCATACATAAATCAGCATAATGAAGGATTAGATTCCTTTGAAAATCATTTAAATTGACATTATGCAACATTGTCTCATATTGAGACAAACAAGATGAGATATTTTATCTACTCAATTTAAAAACCGGTGCACTCGTCAAGATCCAACGGTCATAGTATTTATGTCTAAAACATGTCTTTGTTATCAATTTGCAGTCGTATTCATTTAGAAAATTTTTCATTTAGACTTTCAAAATTAAATTGTGAATATATGGATGGTTTATAACACTTTATTTTTTATGTAGCATGTTTTAGCTTTAATGATGTCAAGTACAAGCTTCGTAGTTTGGTGTAAATATGCTTTTAGTAATTCATGATGCCAAAAAGAAAGTATTATGTATTTTTAAGGTTGTTAACTTATTAAATTATATATTTGTGTGTGTGTGTGTGTGTGTGTGTGAGAGAGAGAGAGAGATGATATGGTGATGATAATATATGATAGTGATGATACTTATAAAGGACGTTGTGATGAGTTGAAATAATAATGCGAAATTGTGACAAATTCTAATATTGTTCGAGAAGTGTAATTTACAACATGATTGTAGGAGTACTTATATGTTTACATAATTGCATAGTTGAAATGAAATTACCCTCAAGCTATTTCCATATTTTCATTCAGTGGGATGTTATTTACACAACACGTCATTTGAATCTTTATATAGATCTGTTATCCTAAAAGCGGAAGGGATAGTTGATTCCAATATTCAATTTGGATCTCTAACTTATTTTAACAACAACAAACAGATTTTTATGATATTATTTATGTTTGGTTTAATTATGATGGGAAATAATCAATAAAAAAACATAGGATAGTATCAACCATGTCTGGAAAGCAAAGAAAACTACAAATAAAGCTGGAAGACTTTACTGGTTTGCATTTGCAAACCCTGTAGACTTTTATAAATGTTTTACTAAAAATAAGTCACTTAATTTAAGAATGCATGACACTTAAAAACTGCTTTCAAATCTTATTTTCTTAGCATGCACATGAGTGTGCACGCACCTATACATACGCACAAGATATGACTTGAAAATTTTTTTGAATAAAACATACATAAATTAAATTAACAAATACCAAACACCTATTTTCGAATCAAGAAAGAATTTATACATGCAATACAAGTGTATACATAAGCCACAAATAGATAATAGATTTTTTTAGAATTTGGGAGTGTTATCTTGGATACTTCCTTCTATCCCTCAAGTCTGAATAAACTCAACAATTTTCAGACAGTAAAAATAACTAATAGTGACTTTATTGTAAATCCTTCAAGAACATCAAGTGTTCATTCTTTTCCGTTACTCTTAAACCACAAATGTTCTTCCTTACGTATTTTAGCCCATTGAGATATTTAGTGCCATCCATATACATTTTGCAAAGAGTTTCTAAGCAATTCTCAGCAAGCTTCAGCGATGGACGGAATAAATTAAAATACAAGGTAAGCTATGCTAGGGCTTGGACAAAGGTGGTTAGTGCTTAATCACTTAAACATACATTAGTGGATCTTCACTTGTACTTTTAATTGCTCATTGACTCTCTTTTATTTTATATTTGCACTCGCATAACACAAAAACTAATGAGTGAACTAGGTTTGAATTTATGATTTATTTTTATAAAACCTAAACTACCCCACCACTAGGGATTGTGAGTCATGAAATGACCATCTAAATGCCTCTCCCAACGTTTTAAAACAAGATAATCCTGTCTGGTGCATCAAACAATCAAGTGAATAAGGTTTGTTCAGTTTAAGATCAAATAAAGAATCTTAACAAAATAAACATATCAAGATTGATCCTCCAATACTTTCAACCTGGACATTTCCATTTCAAGTCTCTTTCAAGTTCAACCATATGTCTATATGTTGCACAAATATGCACAAGAGAATGGAAATTATCAATATAACGTTTAATATCCTGATACTTTGAAATTTGGCCATTTTGTTCTTTATCACTCTGTAATTTGAATTTTTCCTTAGCCATGGTGGACTTACCTATAGTGCATTTTTTATAGCACAAAATCAAGGATACAATTTAAATGATCATATTGACAATATAAAATTTGTTTTGTAAGACAGTATACGATTCCCATAACAAGGAAGCCCAAAGACCCCTCTCCTCCACAACCACCGAGCAAAAGAAAATACTAAATTAACCATCTATAATTACATCCATCAGCATAACATGGATAGGAAAAAATTATAAAACTTAAAATAGTAATGAATAAATAGTCAAAATATAATATTCATACTTCATGGCATTCTGATGATTAGACTACCTTGTGTTGAACAATGCAAACCAAAGGCCTTACCGTTCTAATTTTCAATTGAGTGTTATCTGTTTTGAGTTGAGTGAGACTACCATAACCCAATGGAAATATAAAATATACTAGTCCTTTTTTAAAACCTAACGGGGAACTTTTTGAAATGAAAATTCAAAAAATATAAGTGCATGGAATTTTTTTAAAATAAAAGATTATCACCATGACTATAACCATGGATGCCCATCTTCAAACATCCTCTACTAAAAAATATTTCATCATAACCTAAAAACTAGTACCATATACAATGATCTAACAAAACAATGACATGCCATGGAAGTTATTGTGAAAACCAAACTAGCTTAAGAGAATGTAATCCCTAAAAATCCAATACAGTGTTGAAGTTAGGGATCAAGAATTTAAAGCAACCAATATGCCACATCACGTTATTAAGGAAAACGTTGTACACAGCCATTCAAGGCGACTAGTGCAGATGTGGACGAGGGCGTGAGTTTGGGTGTGGGTGTATCCTTATGCAATTGGCCCATGCTCTATCTACTAGACCCAATGGGCCTTAAACAAAAAGTGCATGACCTAACTTTTGTTGGAGAATGCCCAGATGGGTTGCATGGTCTGCGCTTCACACAAGCGGGCACAACAAAGCTTTGGCATTAAAAATATACATGCAGTTCAAAATCAAGTATTAGTTAGCACTTGAAAAAACAAATTAAGGCAAATAAGTTGTCATGCAAAAAAGATGTGTAATGACATAAAAATAAATATATTATTAATGGAAAATGCATGTTGATTCATCTTTATTGAAGCTTATCTAATCTAAAATATTTGATTACGTTAACATTCTATAAGTAATAACTTATAACAATAATAATGTGTGCATATATTGAACATGAGCATTTTGGGCCTTTTCCCAAGTTCCTAAAGAAGTTACGGCAAAAAGTATAGTAGGACAGTTATATTTGTCCAAGATTGAGTTCCAAAGTTATCACCATATTCTGACTAGTGTGACCTCTACAATGATGTACAAACTTACTTTGTCAGTCAGAATACTTCCAGAAAGGTAAAAATCCATGGACAGCACAAAGTCCAAGGAAAAAAATTCCATGTGTTTAGATGCTAATTTTGACAAAAACACTCTTATAACAAAATTGGAATAGCGTCAAATCACTAAAGGGTACTTCACATCAACTCTAATACCAACAAAGATTATTTAGCACCAAGCCATCAACATAAATCTTTATATTAAGTTTGTGTTTTCTATAAAAATTGCCTAAGAAGAAACGACAGAGATTTTGTGCCAAACAATAGCACATAGTCCATTTGAAGCTAACATGGATGCAGGAAAAAGTTGTTGCCATCCTATTATGCTGAATCATACACTTAAGTTCGAAAATAAAAAAAATAATGAAACTTCTCCAAAAGTTTGTCAAGGTTGGAGGATGAAGCGGGACATGGATCATAAAACTGTTTTGAAAGTAATGCAAGCAAAAAGCCGTAATCCCATTAAACTTCATATTCCTTAATCCAAATTATTTAAATCAAAGAAACTCTTCGGTTGCCAGTACATTTAATATGTTAAATTGTCTGGCTACCAGTTAAGAATTGAGAAATAAAGGGAATATTTGTTCGTGTTTGAGCACCTAGCTTATCTTATGATAAGTTTCTCCTTCATCCTAAGCTTGACTTAAAGCTTGCTGAAGCATTAGCTTAAAAAGCCAAGTTAACTATGATAATTATACAATTGCTAATAAACATATAATGAACTAAAACTTATTACTCGATTATTCATTTTAAATAGTTAAGGGGTAATTAGGATTTTATTAAAATAATTAAGATTATAATACCATTTAGGCTAATTGAGCATGTACTAATTTAAAAATCATTTTATTTCAAAAAATTAAAAAAAAATTCACTACAAAAAAATAATTAAGATACTTCTGATACTTGAGCATGAGATAATTAATTAGCCACTTAATTACTCATAATAAAACATTAATTATGATTACTAAGATTTAATTAAAAATGAAAATAGTTAAGAATGTGCTAATTAATTAATCATTTAATTATTAATAAGTTTTTTAATTAAAATAATACTAGAAAAAATTTAAAGAAATTTAACAATGAAAATTCATGCCTAATTAGGCATTATGATATTATTTATGTTAAGCAAAATGAAGTTAGTCAAAATGAAAGCAAACAATTTTCTTGACCTACTTTGTCTTACAACAACTTATCTTTTTTACTAAACAAATAACTTAACTCCGCTTAAAAACTTAGCTCAATTTGTATGGCTTAACTTAACTTCAACTCCAACCACAAGCTCTAAGGATCATAATAGAATTTAGTAGATATATCAGCATATACAAAAATTAATTATACAGGGATGTTAGCATATGCTAAAAATCACTTAAGGTTTAATTAATTTTTAATTAGATAAATATTAACTATTAGAGTATTTTTTTAGATTAATAATTTAGTCAGCTATTAAAGTGAACTTATTAGGTTAAAAAGTATTATATTTCATACTTCATTAAGTGGCCCCAAATAGTTGGGATGGAGCTAATAACTGTGATGAGGATGATGATTACAACATTGATGAGTGTTTTGATTCACTAATCAGGTTAATTATCATATATGATTGAATAGGCTTTAGTTAGTAATTTATAAGTATGACAAAAAATTAAGGTCTACATAGACATTAAATAGACTTTTTATTAATTATAACAATGATTAGGAATGATCATCGTTTGATTGAAATAATTAGATCAAGTATTTGACTGGCCAAATCAAAAAATTATTAAGTATTAATTATGGATTAATAACAAATAGAGCAATTAAAATTAAACATTTAATGTGTATTAATCAATCACATAGTAATTCTTGTTCTAGCGCATAGTTGGAATAATTTGTCTAGTATAACTAATTATGGATTGATAAGACTAAAATTAGTGATTAATAAATAGTAAAGTACTTATGGGCTAGCAAATTATTTAAAAAGGATGAATTAATCATTATAGTAATACGATTAAATTATAACTTTGTTAAACTATTTGAACTGATCATTGTTTCATTGTTCTTCCTTTCCACGTGGCTCAGGGTCTCTCTTTCATGAGATTCACTAATTAAACAAACTTTAAAAGATTATAGGATTCAAAAGTTCGCAAACTCATCTTTACTTATGTCAGTACTCTGCTTGAAAGACAACTAGAACATTGTAGCACCATGGTGTAGAATCAGTTTTCTTTTTTATAACAAATGAGATCTCAGTCAATCGCCATCTGGGACTACTTTAACATTAATAATACCTTTTCTCATATAGTAGAGCAGATACAAGACTAGCAAACGTCTCCGGTTTCATATCCCTCTCCTCACGAAGCTGATACAGCTTGTGTCGAAAGACCAGCCTTTGATACCTAACATTCCCGAAGAGAAAGAACAAATGTGATACTATAATACAAAATAGAAAACAATTCCCGAATCCGAAGAGCAACAAAGTAAGGTTTTTCATACAGGGTCTGTGCGTCGGTGGCGAGGCCGGAAAGACCGATGTATAGCTTGTCATGTATCTTATAAATCCTCCTGAAATCCGTGGCGATGGTTTGGAGCTGAACTCCGAGGCGCCGATCACTAGCAATAGCAAAACAGTCTTTCCCCACCATCGCCACCAAAGCGCTTCCATTGTACTCGAAGATCTGAAGAAGGACAACAACGATAGCATATGTTTTCGAAGATTTGATTTAGAAAATAGAAGAATATGAGGGCGTACCGACATCGGCGTCGCCTGGAGCAGTGCAACAGGCCGAGGCGTGAGGCAATCGCTGGTTTATGTTCAAGCCGTCGGCTCGGTGAGTATACTTGGCCGATACGAAAGAGGGCGGCGATTTGCGGGTGGCGTGCGTCCCCGAACCCTCGTGAGCACAGGCGGAATCCGGTCGAGCCGAAGCGTAAGGGTGCTTTTGTTTCCACTTTCCAAACCAGATTATCAAACAAATTAGTTTAGGTCTGTTTCGGGCAGCTAAACCTTAAATCCTAAATCCTAAATCCTTATTCAACTTATTATCGCACACAAAAAGTTTCATGTCAGCTATGTGTAGGGTCTATTCAACTTATTATCACACACAAAAAGTTTCATGTCAGCTATGTGTAGGGTCGAAGAGCATTATTTAAGTTATGAGTTGTCCACCTCTCTTAAGAGCTCTTTTGAGAGGTCACAAGTGGTATCAGAGCATATTACTACCTGCGAGGTGTGTGAACTCTCCATGATCCAGTGAGACCCTCGGTGGAGTCGATCCGTGACGAGGGGACGAGGGTATCATGTGATTGAATTGAGAAAAATATCACGGATAAAAAGTCTCACATCGAGTTGAGAAAAATATCACGGATAAAAAGTCTCACATCGACTAGTTGTAGAGCCGAAAAACAATATTTAAGTTATGGGTTGCCCATCACCCCGAAGAACTCTTTTGGGAGGTGACAAGTGGTATCGAATCATATTATTGCATGTTAGATGTGTGGACTCTCATCATGTGATTGGGTGGAGGAGAATGTCACGAACAAAAAGTTTCACATCGGCTAGGTAGAGGGTTGAAAAGCAATATTTAAGTCTTGGGCTGCCCACCACCCCAAAGAGTTTTTTTGGGAGGTGACATGTGGTGTCAGTAATAAATTACCACCTGCGAGGTGTGTAGACTCTCCATGGTCCAGTGGGACCCTTGGTGGAGCCGATCCGTGACGAGGGTGTCACGTGATTGGGTGGAGGAGAATGTCAAGGACAAAAAGTCCCACATTGACTAGGTGTTGGGCCAAAAAGTAGTATTTAAGTTATGGGCTGCCCACCACCCTAAAAAACTCTTTTGGGAAGCGACATTATGTGGATAAGTAGTTTATCCTCACAAGCTACATATCTACAGTTGATCCTCATAAGCTGATTGATTGTTTGGTTTGTGCGTCTGGAAAATAGCAGATCCTACATAAATGACCATTATGTCTCTATTTCTAAACCAGGTAAATGCATTAAAAATTTACCAAATATTATAGCTTTAATCAGTAAATATCTCACCTCTATGATCATTTTTTTTAATCATCTAAGCAGGCATTGTCTGTCAACCCAACTCTAGACTAACTATAGAGTCATTTTTACAATATTTTTTTCTAATAAAAACAATTTAACAAATTTCATTACAATTAATGAGAACAAGTTTATATCTTGATTCAGGATATTCTACCAGCATTAAAAAAATCAAAAGGGTTGTTTAGTAGGAGGATTTGAGTCGAATATAACCTAAATCCTGCCAAAGAGCAAAAATAACTATCAATCCTACATAACATGTATTCTCGAATTGAAAAAACAACTGGAATATGGATTTACGGGATTTAAAGTAGGTGGAGCGCGTGAAGGGCTGGTTGGGAAGAAACACAAAGCTTACCTTCTCTTCTTCTCCATTGAAATCTTCTTCTAGTTCCTACGCTGCTTGTCACGTCAATGTCTTCTTCATGTTGCTGCAGTCATTACTTCCTCACTCCTACTCGAAGTGAAGGGTGGCAGAGAGCAGACGGCACGCGAGAAAATTTCACCCGAATGTTAAATGAAGACGCGGGATGCGGGGTCGATTCCACGTCCCCGTCTATTAATGATCCCAAAATGTTGTTTTAGGATAAGCTACACGAACGTGCAAACCAAACGACGCCCGCACAAATAAGCTGCCCCAAATAGACCCTTAATTAGCCCTTTGATTCATGTTGTACAACCGCATTTTGAAATTTAATAATATCACAGGTCACAGGTCTACACTTGTGCTCTATGTTCCGATCGTAAAAAATTCTTTCATTGCCCTCCCTAACCTCGCATGCCCTGGCCTTCTCGCATGAAGCTCTTCGTCGTCCCCAGCTCTCGCCAAGAGCTTTACCTTCTTCCATTTGTGTTGCCCTTTTGAACTCTTAAGGAATTAATTTGCTGAGTTGACATCCGCTCCCATGGTTTGATCATGTTTTCTCGTTGTTGCTCCGTGACTTTCTTTGAACAATAAAGTATTCTTTGAGAGAAAGTTTGATAAGGCTGGAATTTGTTTGTGTGCTACTTTTCCTTGTCTTGGCTTTAATTTTCCTCTATTTTCCCATTGATAGTTTTGGGGTATTTTTTCATCCTCTCTAGTGTGATGCAAAAGCTACGAAGTTCATGGATTTTTTTTTTTGAAAGCTTTGAAATTACTTTATTGAGGGATAAACATGCAGCAAAAGTTTGTTTTTTTTATCTTATTGTGTTATTCAAAAATTCTATAATTAATTTTTCAAGGGGACGAAGAAGATGAAAGAAGCCAACCATTCACATTTATTTCTTGATTTTGTTGAATCATTCTAAAATGTAAATAATTGAAGAGACTGGATTTTTTTTATGAAGTTCTAATTTTCTGTGAAGTTTTTATTAGAAAGATATATATCAACTTTTTCTATGAAGATCTTATTTGCTATGCATAAAATTCTTACAAAGGGGGCGTTTGAGGGGGCAGATGTACATGGAATAAAATTTACATAAATGGGAGTGTTAGATTTCTCTGCTAAGTTAGATAACACGAGTGAACTTCTTATAAATGGGGTAATTAGATTTTTTTGGGAATTTAAAACTTATAACATTCATATAATAGTGGAGGAAGACTCCTACAAGTTTTCCTATCATATACGTACTTCATCGAAATTGAAACATACCGGGTGGTCATTGTTTTCCAATGCTATCAATAGTAATGTTAGTAATAGAAAATGTAAGTCATTGTAGAGCTTGATGGTTGAGTTTGAAAAAATATCACAGATGCTTTAGCCAATTCATGATTTAATATTCATGTGTTAGATTTAATTTTCATATAGAAGAAATAGTTACTAAAGTGACGGTGGATGAATTGGCTTAATGTTCTAATGCACAATCTTTGCAAATTTTGATGTGATATTGTCCAGAGTAATTGCATATTTTGTTAAAATGATGGAAAATTTTTTAGCTTTCTCATATGATAGACAAAATTGGACGGTGCTCGAGGGGTTGAAGACTCGTCCTGAGAAGGCTGTGGGGCAGTAGGTAGAAGAGCTGCACAATGTCCTTTGAGCATATCGCACCACTGTGTGAACTCCAGCCTTGGAAACTCAATATAACATCTGTTTTGGCACTGAGGTTGTTAACCCAGTTGACATCTAAACCCGTGAGTTAAGACTTTCGACTCAGATAACAAAAAAGAAAAGCTTCAACAACATTTGTATCTCCTCCAAAAAACAAGTGATGTGGCCCATCTTAGAGTTGTTTCCTACAACAAAAGAGTTGCTCGCCACTTCAACCTGAGAGTCAAGCGTCAACCTATATTCGTTGGTGACCTAGTCTTGCGTAGTATTGAGGTCTTGTGTAGTATTGAAGCCGCCGGTCATGGTCCCCCACGCAATAAATTGTCACCTCTCTGAGAATACCCATTTATTGTGGCTGTCAAGTTCAAGTCTGGAACCTTCAAGCTCAATAATTCAAAGAGAAAATCCTTCCCCGGACTTGGACTGAGAAAATCTTCACAAGTACTATCAGTAATACCACAATCATGAAGTCCACATATGTTGTTACATAGCAACTCATACATGATCAATGAACCCCAAATACTAGTTATTTACTCTCCTCTACATAAAAGATATATTTAGAAAGCGTAATAGCTCATTCACGATTCACTTCATGCTCTCGACCATAGAAAAACATAACTTAAGTTGTATCTTAGTCGGAGCACGATCAATCCCGGTGGATTTGATCTAACCTCTTTCATATGAGTTAACATCGTTGAGTTTTTACTACAGTAAACAACCTTGGATAGGATAACAATCATTGATGGACTACTTCTGACCCATGCCATATAGGTTCGTAAGCGAGCAATGCTCCAACAAACAACCTCGGATGGGTTAACAAGTTCTCGGTGGACTTTAGTTGGCTCCTCCTATACAAGTGAACATCATCGAGTAACATTCTGATGCATAGCCTCAACAAAGTTAAAGGCCACTGGCAATTTATCCTCATGATAACCTTCTCACTTGACATTGGATATCCAATGTGCCGCACAACCGCAACGCGTCGCGTCGCTGCAACGCCCCGCCACGACCCTCCGCTGCAACACGACGCCGCGATGACTATCCGCAACGCACCGCTGTAACGCATCTCGTCGCTGCAATGCACCCCAACAACACGTCACAGTATACATCGTCGCAATACACTGCCACGACACATCACAAGAACTCTACCCCCTCTCCTTTAGCACTATTTATAGGCTGGAAAATAAATGGAGCCATTAAATGCTCAAACTATTAATGTATCATATGAATCTTCACTTCTAACATTTATGTTTACACTTATCGACAAAAGTTAACTCCCAGAAAAAAAAAAAACGTTATTATTTTATTATATATGATGTTGTGAATAGTTCACATCAGTTTGATGATGCGTTATTATTAATCAACACTTATTAGATGTGAATAAAATAGTTATTCTATATAATTTAGTTATATATATAAATTTGACATAGCCACATAATTCTTACATATTTTTTGTCACCAAAATCCATATATTTAAGTGCATGACATTCAAATTTTTAGTATTACATTAATAATATCACGATAAATACAAAGTGTATGATTTTAATATTTTCAGACGACGATGTTGATCTCGCTAAAAAATAAGGGGGCAACTGATACATTACCAACAAATTTTCATCACATGACACGAACCTCGAGCATGACATGGATCTCGAGATAATATTTTGAGTAATAAATGTTCAAATTTCAATTAAAAGTCATTCAGAGCTTCAATTTCAGGAAACTTACAGTCAAACTAACCAGTTTGATGAGATAGATCAAATGATATAAAAACTGGTCCAATCCGAATCATATAAAGCCCGAATCAAATCATTGAAACACTCTTTAAGGATTTTCAGAAGCATTTGGAACGTCAAACAGATGTCAAATCTAGCGAGTTCATAGTCAGGTCGAGCGTATCGACAAGACAAATCTAACGAGCCTGAGGTTGCTCAATTTTGACATCGTAAAGGGACTCAAATGACCATCAAACATCATCCAATTGAGGAAAACTCTCGGCCCGTTCGATCAAAATGGTTCATATTATTTCATTAATTGCACCCAGAAAACTATAAATAGAGCCCAAACCCTCACATGAGGGGAGAGATGCGTCACAGAGAACTTAAGGCTTTGAAAAAGAGTTTAAGTCCAACATCATCCCTGCCTCATCGATCACCGTCAACCATGAGTCCATGACTGATCGCCAGCGCCCACCGCCGACCACGGCTGGCTGCCGTCGACCATCGCAGATCACTGCTGACCTCTGTTTACCATCGCCAACCGAAATCAACCACTACTGATAGTCATCGACCACCGCCGACCACTGTCCGCCGTCAACCACTGCGAACTCCATCGACCACCGCTCACCGTTGTTGACTGCTGTCAACTTCTGTTGACCTCTGTCATCTATCATCAATCACCACCAACCAGACGCCGTCAGTAGACACAGTAATATGAAAATCTAGTAATCGATTCTCGTCCGTGGGACAAGAGATTTTTGTAATCATCAATCAATAGTATATTTTCGCAATTGAGTCATACCCCATGATTCTCGTCCGTGGGACAAAGGGATATGCATAGCTTGTTTCTCTTTCATCTGTGCGTGTCTTGAATTCTCGTATAATATTAAGACGATAATTCGCAACTCAACCGCTAGAGATTTTATAGCACAGACTACACCCCAACAAAATAAACAAAGATCGGCCACAAATTTTGACCAATGAATCCGCCATCGTTGAGTAATTACACAGCCTCCTAGTTCTAATTACAACTATATAATGATTAAGTAAAAATGTTTAATCCACAAATACTTCAAAACCCTCAATAGACGTTCTTTTCCAATCATAAACCATCGAAAATAAGCGCGACGCTGGCAGAAGTTTCTTCAGGCGGCGGCGGCGCTCTTCTCCCTGATTGGCGTCCCAAGACTCCCAACTCGAAACTGTGGAATTTTGCGCGCGAGTGCGCGTGAAGCAGCAGAGCAGAGCGAAGAAGGGAAGATGTTGTCCCCGACCTCGCCAGTTGTGAACGTATACCCCCTCTCGAGCTACACCTTCGGCGTGAAGGAACCGAAGATGGAGAAGGACACCTCCGTCGCCGATCGCCTCGCTCGAATGAAAGTGAAGTGAGTCTCTTTCACTGAGCAAATGCTGGATCGCAGGATTATAAGCTTTTAAATTGTGTGCTATTAGTCCTGCTCGATAAGATCCCGGTAAAAGCCTTTTTCTGTGCGAGGGTAATGATGAGAGGCATTTATCTTTTTTTTTTTTTTTTGGTAATTTGATTCTTGAAATTTTTGTAGATGTTTGGTATTGTGAGTTAGAATTATTGGACTGCTTTGGATATTGGTTTTTCTCGATCATCGCGTTCGCTATTTTTAAGGAGGCGGGGATTAGAGTCTGAAATCCTCCAGGAACTGGGGGAGGCTTTGAACTTTATTTGATGATATCGAATGGGCTTTAAGGCGAGAGCTGATGCAAAGTAGTACCCATTGATTGACCTATGTGTCTTATTTGAAGGATAGGTTAGCCTAATTCTAGAAAGTATGGTGCATTTAGGGGGTGTTTGGCTGCAACTTAGATTTAAGTTAAGTAGGATTTACTAAACCCGATAAATCCAGATATTCCAGTGACATTAAATCCAAATTATGTTTGGTATTATTTAAGTTATATCCAATTAAATCCGGAAGTGTTCTACATTTAATTTTTAGGATTTAACAACAACGGTTTGAAGATTTGAACGTTGGATGAAGATCCAAGAATATTAAGCTTGAATATCATTGTTTTTCATCTTCATTTGGATTCGAAGACCTTGTCTATTTAATTCATTACTTGTTTCTTTTGTTTTCTCTCTATCATGGACTTTTAGAAACTTAATTCCTTTCATTATCAATTAGAAATAAAAAATAAAACGTGGGAGCAAGAAATAGAAGAAAAAAATTAAACAGATTCGTCATACGGAAGAGCAGTGGCCATTAAAGAAGAAAAATAAGACAAAAGTGGGGCAGATAAAAAAAAAATATAATCAACGGAGAATCGAAGAACAAGCTGGGATGTAGGAAGAGACCTTCTCCTGTTCAACAAGGAAGAAGGAACGAAGACCTTCTTATGTGCGAAGAGGGAGTGAAGACCTTCTTCTGTGCGATGTTGTGTGACGAGCTAAGAGAAACCTTCTCTTGTGGGACGAGCTAGAAGGAAGAGATGAGGTTAGGGAAAGCGATGAGGCAGGCATTCGTCCTAATTTGTCGGCCGTTTTAAACATAATTTAAATATAAATATAACTTTTTTTTTTAAGAGCTTCATCTTGGATTTAGTAAATATGGAATTTACGTTACAACACTGGAAAAAATGGATTTAGCTGACGGTGGGATTTAGCGATGCTAAATTTATGTTTGGTGGATTTACGTTAAATCCACATGCTAATCCTCCTTAAAATAGGCTACCAAACCACACCTTATATATATATTTTTAATCCGAGACTTTATTTATTTTTGTTTTGGTAGCTTACTTTGCTCGTTTTATTTTCTATTTGCAAGAGAAGAGGGCATCATATATTATTGTAGAAGGTAATTGGTTGTTTAAGGCTGAGGTTCATAATTATTGCTTTAAAGCATCTTCAGTAGCTCTCTTCATTTCTTGTTTGGTCATGGTGCAACATAAGCGCCAAACAACCAAAATCCATGCGCCTAAAAAGGCCTTCATTCCCAAGCTTTGCCTATAAGCTTGCTTAAGCATGGGTTAAGCTAAGCTTGATCAACCTTTGGCCTAAGGCTTTGCTATGTATTAAGGTGCATATGTTAATGTGTGTTCTTTTGATTTGAGTTATTGTGTGTTCCTTCATTAAATAACTACAGTTAAAATTGTTCTTTTATTGTTTAGTATGATTTAATACTAATATTAATATCAATATCAAATAATACTTGGTAAAATACTTAGTAAAATGCCATGATTTTTTTTGAGATAAGATTTTTGAGCCTCAACCAAATTTCGAATGGTTGTTTTTTTATCTCTTTTCAAATAGAAGGAAGTCTTAAGTAGAATGATGGAAATAAATCCAAGGGAACAAATGTGTGTGTGTTTTTGTTTTTTTTAATAATTGGGTTTTGTAAAAGAAATGGATGTTAACATTTGCAAGAGAGTGAACAGAGATGAAGGGAAGATTTCCGGAAGTCCCAACTAATAGGGTGGAGGTGATCATCTCATGCTAATTCCACTTGTGTCTAGCTTTGTTTTCTAGTCTCAATTTAATTTTACTTTTTCTATTTGTATTTTTTTTAAAGTTCTTCGCCTCAAAAAGGTATGTAATTCATGAAATAACTACGCTGTTTGATTGAGATAACCATTTATTTTTTTATTTTGTTCCCTTCTTGTATTATTTTTGCAAGAAATGATCAGATTTAACTTTACTCTGCATACATCTAGCCAAATAGAAAAAGAATTCTCACATTTATTTTAAAGACAACTGAACAATTTCTCAGTATTCATAATACAAGGCACTCAAATTATCTTACATTTTTTTATACTGCATTTGTTGTTTCAATTGACCAAAGAAACCCTAAACATGTTTGGTTTAGTGTAAAGTAAAGTGTAGGATTTTATATTTTCTTGTTTGGTTTGAAAAAAAAAAAACAGAATTAATGAAAAATATGTGGTTGGTGGACGACGAAGATCAATAACCACAGGCGGTGGGTCAGGTGGGTGGAGTTCCTCAACAATGGTAACTGTGATAAGTGGGTTGCAGTGGGTGTTGATGGCAGGCAACAACTGATAGCAAGCTAGGGGTGGCTGGCAGCAGGAAAGGTGCAGTCAATTGTCGGTAGCGGGCAATCAGTAATTGAAGGGTGACAATTGATGGGCAGATAATGGCCAACAACGACAGAAGGGGGCTAGAGGAGGGCAAACAATGACAGCTACGGGTAACGGTCATCGACAAGCAACACTTTATGCAAATTCATCAAAATCTAAATACATTGAAAATGAATTAGAGAATAAATTACAAATGCAATGTAAAATCAAATACATTATAATTTTACGCTGCATGTGGAATTCATCAGACTGAACACTCAAATTCCTAAAGTTTCTGCAAAAACAATGCAATGCACTCATTTTGTAACAAACTATACATCCCGTAAATAAAATATTGTTATAAAGTTATTAGTATAAAAATACATTGAAAAACATAGAATACATAATAACTTAATAAACAAGCATTTACATTAATAATGATCAAAGAATCATTTAGACTAATTGAAGATTAATTAAAGTTTTATCTATATTCATTGATATTTTTTATGCATTAATTATGATAACTATGGCATAATTACTCAACTCATAACCAACTATAATTAGTCAAGAAGTAATTAGGGTTAGAGCAAGATGATTAAAGTTGTGTTACTATTAGTCACAAAGTAATTAACAAATCACTTAACTACTTATAGTAATAAAAATCAATAAGGCTTTTAATTTAGTTAATTCTAATATATTTAAGAATTTAATAGAACTTCAATTAGTTAATGAGTAAGTGTCTGTTTGGGGCAGCTTTTTGCTTGCGTTATGTTTCAAACCGTCATCACAATTTTGTTTGAGTAACTTTTTTTTTTGCTTGCTTTTACAAGAAGCTATTTTTTGTAGTAAGATCTGTTAGAGTGCGGTAGCTATAATAAAATTTTTGTCTTACTTTTTTTTTTAAAAATATTTATAATTCCTACAATAGTTTTTTCAAAAGGTTGCTTTTCCCATAACAATTTTATAACCAACTCTGCGAAAAGCTATAGCCTTCCTAACATACCCTAAATGCTATTTATTAAGAAAAATTCATGCTTAGTCATAAAGTATGATACCGTGATGGATTAAGCAAATGTGCTCATTTCAAAATGCAAACCAAATAATTTTCTCAGCTCATCTTAACTTACACCAACTTTTACTTTTAATCAATCAAATAACCTAGTTTTTTTTTAATCAATCAAACAAGTTAATGTTGCTTAAAGGTTTAGCTTAACTTTACATAGTTTAATGTAAACCCCAAACAAAACAGGCCATTACAAGCTTGTATAGCAAAAAATAAAAATAAAAGTTTAGTGGTTCTCAAGGAATACTGTTTAAACTTCATTTTTTCATCCTTAAATTAAATAAAAATGTTAATGTCATTCATCCCTTTAATTTTATATTCTTTTCTGCAATTGAAACCAATTTTTCTTGTAACTTAAGTGTTAGAAGTTATATTAGGAATTAATTTATTCATATGATGATTAAATTTATTTTATTGATTTGGATTTATTTCCTTTTTGATTTTAGAATTTTCTATTTTATGTTGTTTTTTTATATCCAAATAATTTATATGAACTGATTAATTGGAGATGTTAGGTGATGTATCTTTCATTTTATGTTATTTTCCTTTTTTTGTCTTTTCTATTCTAGGATTCATGTAAGAAATTTATTTATATGTCATTTCATATCAATAAAATTATTCTGTTTTATTCCGTATTATTCTGAATTTCAACATGATATCAGAGCCTTGAAAAATTTTAGAATCTCCTTCCACCGAAAAATTTCTATTCTCAACAGCCAACAACTTTTTTCATGTTGCAGGCACTTTCTCCTTTTTCAGTTTTTTTCGTCATAAATTTCCTTCTGCAGGTGCTTTTCGCTTACCTCTTATGCCTTTGTTGCAAAGCACTGCCTCGTCGCTGTCCAGTTAGTAGGCGGCCGCAGAGATGTCTTTATCGGCAACCAGAAATCTGCGGGCTGAGAAGGTCCGATACATCTTCATGAGATTCGATCTTAATGTTGACGGGGGATTGAATCGCGAAGAAGAGTTTTTTTTTTCTTTCGCTTGTGATGCTGCCAAGGCAAGCGACAACAAGTGGGCACAACCTTTTCCCCAGATCCATGTGAACCTTGGGATCTCGCTCGTGGGAGAGGGTATGGTGATGAGCGCCTGTGAGCGTTATCGTGAGGCCACTATTCTCTTCCTCAATCATTTTTCGTGCCATTAAACTACTCAGATGTGTGCTCTTTGGAGCGGGCGAGTGCCGTGGCATCGAGAAGGCTCTTAAAGAAGCTTTCTTTCTGCGTCCAGACTATGCTGATACCTACTACATCCTAGGCTCCGCCCTGCATACGATGGGTGAGGACAGGCGAGCAATTCAAGAATTTCAGAAGGCTACCGATCTCAAACCCGACCATTTAGATGCGGTGTATAACCGTGGGGGCCTGCTAATGGATGCTGAGAAGTTTGCAAGGGCGGTGGAGATGTACATTAGGTTTTTGGCTGTTTAATCCAATAGTTGCAGGGCACAACTCAACAAGGTTGTAGCTTTGTTGGGTGCCAACAAAAATAAGGAGACATTCAAGATGACCAAGTGGATGGAGGTTTATGATGCAATTGCTCATTTTAAGAGCTTCATAAGAAGAAGAAGCACTAAAAGTTAGAGGTGCTGTTGATGGGGAGGGGGAGTTTCTCGTAGTAGAACCTTCAAAAGTCAAGAGAATTTGAAGGAAAACAACTCTGAGGTAGGGTCTTGCTAATGCTTTGGAGATCAGAGCTTCCGAGAGGTTCACTAGAAAGGCAGCCTTAAAGTTGGTCCTACAAAAGGTGCTTCAGTTTCTCAAGGCAGAAACATTTCAAGTATTTGTAAAGACAATCAATCAGAAGATTTTATCGATCATGGATGCTCAAGATCTGGTCGAGTGGATTTGGGAATGATTTTCGCTGTCATTGCTCTCATTTGTTCGATTCCAACTGATAGGAGGAAAAGTGTAGTCTTTGAGGCCCTCTTATGGCGGCGACCAATGAAGGCAGGGGGACACTGATCAGATGAAGTAATGCCATATCAAGTTGTTTTGTGCAGCAGACCCTCCTCTGGAGCCTGTTCCTGCATCAGACCATTCTTTGGAGATTTCTTTCTGCAGCAAGGCGTTTTTCTGGAGTTTTTTTCCTGCATTAGGCTCTGCATAATTTTTCCCGCAGTAGACCTTTTCTCGGAAAGTTTTTTTCTACATCAGCTCCTCTGTAATCTTTCCTGCAACTGACCCTCATTTGGAGCTTTTTCTGCAGCAGACCCTCTTCCAGAGTTTTTTTTTTTGTATCAGGCTCTTCTCCGAAGTTTTTTTTTCCCTGCAACAAGCTTACCTCTAAAGCTCTTTCTTTTTTTTGCAGGTCATAACTTGCAATTTTTTTTCTGCAGATTGTCTACTTTCCTGCAAGCTCCTTCGCAATATTACCTGCATAAGCCTTTCGCCTACCTACAAACATTGTAGGAACTATAGTTAAAGAAAGCCGCAATCAACTAGAAGTCATTTTTTCCTGCAGGTTGTCTACTTCCCCGCAAACTCCCTTAGAACATTCATTGTAGGAGCTTTCTGTCTACCTATAGATACTACAGGAACTGCAGTAAAAAACAATCGCAGTTGTTTACTTTTCTGCAAACTCCCTTGCGGTATTACTTGTATGAGCCTTTCGCCTACCTAAACACCGCATAAACAACAATTAAAGACAACCTAAGTGTCTAATTCTCTGCAAACTCTTCTGTAGCATTATCTCTAAGAAGCTTCAGCCTACTTACAAACACTGCAGAAACTACAGTCAAAGACAACCGCAGTACGGGATAAAGACTTCAAGTTCTATCTCACAGTTTATTTCTCTCCCATTGTTTGATGGTTTCAAATCCAAGTTGAACATGTTTTTCAACCATGTTTCAACTTGAGGGGGAGAGTTAAAAGTTATATTAGGAAATAATTTATTCTTATGAGTATTAAATTTATTTTCATGATTTGGATTTATTTTCTTTTCTATTTTAGGTTTTTCTATTTTATGTTATTTCCTTTATCTGCAAATAATTAATATGAATTGATTAATTGAAGATATTAGGTGATATATCTTTCCTTTCATGTTATTTTTGTTATTATCTTTTCTATTCTAGGATTTATGAAAGTTTATTTATACCTATTTCATATCAATTAAATTATTCTGCTTTATTCCGCATTATTTTGAATTTCAACAATAAGATTGTTTTGAAGTTTTTTCATATGCATAAAGCTATTTTTTTTCGGGGAAAAGCACACGTTGGAGAGCAATGAAAATGATAAAAATTGAAAAAATAATCTTTTAACTGTAAAACTAGGAAAAGGACACAAGAGAGTTGGTGAGATTCACCTACATGACATCCACCATTATAATAAAGATAAATGCTCTACTATATTTGCAAGCCCCAAATGTCCCCTTTTTTGTCTCGTTTGATTCCTGCTCTATCTTCACTATCTTTAATTCTTCTTATTACCTCTTTCTTGATTATTAAAACAATAGCTAAAAATCCGAAGTATAAAGAGATCTCACGATGGAATAATTTTATCTATTATATTTGTATTTACTCTAATCCGATGTTATATAACATGCAATCTATTAATATACCTTTTCTTCTTCCACTTTGCTATAACTGCATGGTACTCTAAGCTTCTTATCTTTCCTTAACTATTAAGCCCGCTCTTAGCCGTTGTTCTCCTTGCCGACTCGTACCACAATACATCAGGACTTGGCCTATTTCTACCTCTTTCACCAGCAAAGATGTTGGCTGCCAATAGCTTAGTGCTTATAGAGATTCTCGGCTCAGAGGGCAGCTTTATTTTTTTGGGGCATTTACATACATATCACACAATTCTTATGCATTTTTATATATCGAACACCTAAACATTCATATTTGAATGCATACCAACCAATTCTTCAACATCACATCAAAAATACCACCATCACTATCTTTTTAAAGTGAAAAAACACTTTTTCATGCATATGTTTTTGACACCAAGGTGCATAATTGTAAATATTAAACTTGGGTGTTAGATATGTAAATACATAAGAATTGTGTGGTATGCATGTAAATTTCCTTTCTTCTTAATGGAAGTGCTTAACATATATCTGGTATTAATGCTTAGAAATTCTAACAACACCTTTTTTTATTAAACTTTACGTGAGTCTGATGTCAAGTCTATTAGTTTAGACATATTCTCTTATCTTTCTTTTAGCTTTCGATTGTTTGGGTCCTGTGAACCATAAAATCTTGAATCATGGTTAGCATTAATGAATTTGTTGTTATGAGCTAGTTATATGAAGGAGGGAATGAGGACAAGTGTTGAAGCAATCCTTCTGGTAAGTTCATTGTGTTTGATTTTGAACTGTTTTGTTTCTTTCAATTTTTGAGATTAAGCTTTACATTTTAAACAGTCTTGATTTGTAATTTAAATTTCTTTGACTATAGGTCTTGGTTGATAATCGGTTTTTTTAGACACCCAAATGGAGCTTGCAGTCCTATTTATTCTTCATATTTTCTTTAATATGAGAACTGCTACTGCTAAGTATATCAGTCTTTATAATTGTCTGCAATCTCCGTCGATGTTTGTGACAATTTTTTCGCGCTTTTTTACATGGCACAACTCTTTATGTTAGATTGAGAATTAATGTTTAAATCTTAAGCTGAAAGATATAGTTTATCAAAGTGGCACAATGTTCGGTTTTATTTGTTTGGAGATTTACGTCATTCCACTTAATTCTTTTGTATTTACATATCTAAAACCTAAACATCAATTTTTACATACATGCCGCCACCTTATCTATGAATGAAA